>NW_024609499.1:0-195138 GCF_018296145.1 Oncorhynchus tshawytscha
GTTTAAGATTAAGGGGTGATAATTTTTGACAAAAAAAATCATTTTTTCAAAATTTTGCTTTTGGATGTTGACTTGAGGTCCATTTCCAATATGAAAAACCACGGTGGAGCGCACTCGCCCCCTGTTGGATTTTTGAAGTGTTACAACTGGCAATAGCCATATGGCATTTGCAATCAACTTTGCATGAATCAACGCCGAATTGGGTGGTATTGACCAATGTGTATATGGTTTGTCCGATGCCAATGATTTGCCATTCACTTTTGTCCATTTCAGGGTGGACTTCCCTTACATTTGTTATGTCCCTGTCACTGTGGAAGGGGTGCCCTGCTCTGCGCTGGTGGACTCAGGGTCCACAGTAACCCTGGTGAGACCAGACATTGCATCAGACCCATAACTGTGCAGCTCTGCACAATTACATGCACAATTACATGCACCATTACATGCACAATTACATGCACAATTACATGTGCATTAATCTGCCACAAATCACAGAGAGGGGATAATGGGAATAATTACTTGTACAGTAGGATGCTGGACTATGAGTCATCTTGTGTGGGTGGCTGCTGTGCTGACTACAGGCAGCTGCGTTGGACTTGGTTTGGGGGTCCTCCTGGTTCTCTTTGCTGGACCTCCTGGCTTGTGCCACGAGCCACAGATACCAGAGATAAAACTACTTTCTCCAACAGTTCAAGGTCCTGCGCTTAGGCCTGTGCAACACTCAAGTTACATTTGAGCAGTAAATGGATAGGTTGATGGCTGGTATCACCTGAGTGTCTGGTCTACTTCAACAACAATCTGGCCCATGGCAGCTCCTTCCAGTCGGCCCTGGGGTTGCTACGGTGTGTGTTGGAGAGGGTGGCTGCCATAAGTCTGAAGCTCCACTCTGAGAACCAAGTGGAGCACCAAGTGGGGGAAGAGGGAATCTGCACTATGAAGAAAACATGTGAGCTGCCTGAGACCAGCAGAAGCTGACCACCAGCAGCAGCTGGAGAGCTTCCTGTGCCTGGCCTTATACTACAACAGGGTTAGTATGGGGTTTCACATGGACAGGGGAGTGCCAGGATGCCTTTAACACCCTTAAGGGTGCTCTGATCGGGGCCCCCGTGCTTGACCCCCCTGACCCCACCTTGCTTTTTATCCTGGACACAGATGTGAACAATGTGGGCATAGGTGGAGTGCTGGCACAGGCCGACATGGCGGGGCAGAGAGTGGTAACGTACTTCAGCAAAACATTCAACAAACATGAGCGCTGTTAATTTCACTCTGCGAGAGCTTCTCGCTGTAGTGAAGTCCATCAAATGGTTCAAGTACTACCTGAACTGACCACTCCTTTCTCCAGTGACTAATTTATTTCAAAGAGACAGAGGGGCAGGTCGCAAGCTGGTTGGAGAAGTTTTAGATGCAAGACTTCACAGTGGTACACAGGGTGGGGGCACGACCCCGCTAATGCCGACTCCATGTCCTGTCGGCCCTGTAATGCCCTGTAAGTGCCATCACTGTGAGAGGAAAGAGGCCTGTGAGAGAGAGCTGTGTGTGGAGGAGTGGGTCTGTGCCTCAGTATGCCAGGTGAGTGGGCCTGTATCCTGTCAGCTGCAAGCTGTCGATGTGGCTAAATGGAAGCAGCAACAGGAGCAGGACAGACTTAAAAGAGTGCTACATTGGGTGGAGAAGCAGGACACAGATTAAAGTTGGTGCTACAGTGGGTGGAGGAGCAGGACACAGATTAAAGTCGGTGCTACAGTGGGTGGAGGTGCAGCAGAGGCCACTGTTGGAAGAGTTGGTGGCATTCTCACACACAACCAGAGGGCTATGGTCAAAGTTTTAGGTTCTGTGGCTGGCTGATGGTCTGCTACAGCAAGCATCGAAGCAGCTATATGAGAAAACATGTGGCAAGTGGTGGTCCCCAAGGCACTGTGGCAGGCTATGCTCCAGGGCATACATGGAGGACACAAAACCCTCTGCCGCTTCCGTCAGGGCTTCTACTGCTGTCAGCCGAAGAGGGATGTGGCGGACTTTTGTCACCAATGTGACAGCTGCACAGTCAGAAAGGGCCCTCCAGGTTGCTCCCACAGTTCCCAGTCGGGGATACCAAGGACAGAGCTCTAACCACTAGGCTACCTGTCGCCCCACAAGACACGCTGTACTGCGCTTCTCCTACAGAGTGATGGCCTCGTAGAGCGCTTCAACAAAGCGCTTGCATTGCAGCTGCTCATCATATCTGCCAAACACCAGCGTGACTGGCACCTCTGTCCAAGACTCCACCTCCTGCCCTACCCTTGCTGTTAGAGAGATCTGCTCCCCTGCAGAGATGGTGTTCGAGCAGCCCCCTGAAAGCCCTCCTGTTCGTTGTGAGTTCGGGTTCCAAAAAAAAATGTATTCGAGAATTCAAGAACTGTTGTGGACATTCACTCATTTATGTTTTATCGAAGTCATTACAATATGTTACCGTGACTGATTTACCAGCTACTACTTACTAACCCACATCATTTTGCTCCTTACGAACTGGACATATGTGACTCTACAGTAGACAATAATTCATAAATTAAATAAAAAATGTTTGAGAAATGATGTGTTTTTAAACATAGAATGTATAGTATGTATTTGTTTATGAAGATATAACATATGGTTTACCTGTAAGTGCAAACCTATTCTGCATTCACTATGCATTTATAAAGAGACGGAATCCAAACATCACTAACACTGTGTACGCCTGAAGCCCAAATGATTTGACAGGTGCTGAGTAATATGAATGATGCTTCTATTTCTGCTCAGAGTAAAATGCAAATCCCTGAGCAGGTTGAATTTGAAGCTGTGTGTGTGTGTGTGTGTGTGTGTGTGTGTGTGTGTGTGTGTGTGTGTGTGTGTGTGTGGCATTTGGTGTGTGTGTGGCATATGCAATTTGTCTGTATTGTTTGTTGATTTTATGTTTTGATGGGATTTCTAGTCAAATATAATGACTCACTGTAAACTGGTCATACAATGGTGCTCAATTTATCAACGCCCACAGGTGTGTGTGCGTATGTAAATAACACAACACGTGACTTGTTGGGAAGAACACAGGACAGAGAGCTTTGGCTTAAATCACTTATACATGTAGGTGTTGTACCATTGGGTTGGTCTCAGAGGAGAGAATTAGGAATATTGTGAATCAAGGTCCAAGGAACAAAAACAACGAGGGTAGGTTATGGTACATTTTATAATTATTGAGGATGTTATCTTCCGCTAAAGGTTTTACATCTCATATTTTCATTGAGACTTTCTGAGACAATGTACAATATCTTGACTAGCATAACAATAGATATAGTTCTTTTTTATGTATTTTTGTTTCAGTTTATTGCATCACTATTTTGCCAACAATATATTGAAACATAAAGTAATTCATTGTTTAATCTCCCCTCTCTCGTATCTCAGTGTGCTCGGATATTGTTCCACAAGGATGAATGTCTCTTCAGGAAACCACACTAACATCAGCTGGGGGGTTTGCTTGACCCAGGGCTATGTTGGGCTAGTGCTGTCTGGTGCTGCCCAGGTCCTGTGCTTCCTCCTAGGGACACCAACTCTGGTCTGGTGCCTCTGGCTCTCTCTGACTGGAAGACTCTCTGGAGGTCTCAAACCCACCCAGGTCTTCCCTATTAACCTGTTTGCAGTGGAACTGGTGTTCTGTATCCAGGGTCTCGTTGAGGTGATCAACTACTTCGTACAGAATGTCATGTTACTGCATGTTGTTTATTTCCTCTATTTCCTCTCCTGGATCTGCAGGCCCCTGCTCCAGAGCTGCATCTGTGTGGAGCACTACATGGCTGTGGTACAACCTGTGTCTTTCCTCAAGTACAGACTCCGGAGGTACAGGGTGGCCTGTTCAACCACGGTCTGGCTGCTGTCGCTCGCTTTTGCATGTTGTCCAATCGCCTCAATGGGTTATGAGGAAACCTCAGATCAAGTGCTCATTAGTGTCTATTGCCTTGGGTTGGCCATAATTTCTCTCTGCTGCTTCTTCATCCTGCGTGTGCTGAAGCAGCCTGGTCCAGGAGAGGTAGAGGGGGGCAGAGGAGGAGAGAAGAAACAGGGGATGACAGACCCACATAAGACGAGAGCTTTTGGGATCGTCTTAACAAACCTGTTGATTATCTTTGCAAGCTTCATCCCGGTTGTCGTTGGTTACACCACTGCGTCATCCAGTCTTGACTACATTTGCAATGTCTTCCCCTTGTTGCTCATTGTTAACATCTTCAGTGTTATGGTCTCACCCCTGATGCACCTCTACAGAGAGGGAAGGCTGCCATGTCATAGAGGGCCGGAGACACGTTAGACTGACAGTTGTGGGCACTTAAAGAACAGGTTTATGTGACAAACTATCTCTAGGAAATGATAGAGCGTTTTTCTAAATAGGCATTTGATTAAAATTGTTCTGCCAATACCGTGACGCAGTCTAACTTCTTAGTGCCTGCAACTGTAGTTTAAACATACTGTACTTGGACAGCAAATAGTAGAAGGTTTTTTGCAAATTAAGTGATTAAGTGATTTTGTGAGTCATTTTGTGAAATACAGCATGCTAGCATTGGACTTGTTGTTAAAGGGTCAATCTGCAATTCAAACAATAAAGTGGAACATCCATAATATCAACATTATGTTTTGAGGCTATACAGTAGTTTTTCACGTTAACTTTTCTTTAAACAAGCTATTATTTTGGGGTTCTGATGGGGTACAACAGTTGAACTAAGCTCATGAGGCATTTATAAGGTATATTCTTCGAAAATCACTGATTATATAATTAATTTAAAAGTCCAACAATGGATGTAGTATTCACCCCTTTAACTAAAGCTGCATCACATGTTGATCATTTATGTTGGATTTTGTTTTTGCTCTATTTATAATGCCATTTATTTTAGGATGGTAGGGGATTAGGCTGATTCATTTAACATCAGCAATAAGTCATGAATTGTCTTCTTCATATTATATTGTCCATTTAATTTAGGGTCCTTGTCTGTCACTAAGATTACATAATGTTATTCAAATGAATGGGGACTGACTGTGCATGAGACTTGGCTGTCATTGTTAGACTATGCAACATTCCTAGAAAGCTGTTAGGCTCCATAAACACTGGAAAAAAATTATTGCCCCCCTGATATAAACATCAGCTCTTTTAATGGCAGAGGCACGTCAATTCAAAAGCCAATACATTAGTCAAATAAAGGCTAATCTATATGAGTGTGATCTTGTTTTGAGAACTCTTCATAGTATACTGTAGGTTCTAAACCCTAAACCCTGGACAGAAGTATAGACGCTCATTCTTCCCCGATAAGAACAAGCCACACCAGGTAGAGTGGAACCTCAAACATATTTCCTTGTTTTGAAAAAACACAGTAACTTCCATCCAATCTGTAAAAACCACATCTGTGTGTGTTTTAGTCTTAAATCCTTGCTTGGTTTGCTGTTCCTAGCTGTTTTGCTTGATGTAATACATTTTAACCCACAAAAATACTGTATATGCTACTATTTTATCTTTGCTAAATCATGTTTTAACTTGTATTACATTATGGATATAGCAGTGACCTCTACTATTGACTGATGTTCTATATTGAAATGAATTGCTGTATGTTATAAAAGAAGTGTTGAGTAAAGCAAATCTGATTGATTCAACAGTTCAGGTCCCTGTCTGTCTGTTACTTAGGATTACAACATGTCATCACATATTGTATATTTCCACCTTCAGTGATGAATGCAGTGTATAATTCCTTACGAAGCAAACATACCCAGACAAAGCCATTGAAACAAAAAATGACAGCAAACTTTGCAACAATGTTTTTGTAACTAATTCTGTTTAGGAGTAAGGCCTAATTCTGGAGTTGATTCTGATCTTCAATACTTGTGTGTTTTAATAAGAAAACTACACACACACTGACACACAAAGAAAATAGATTTGATTAGATTTGGGGTTCCTTGGAACTCTAGAGGAAGGATGTGGTTGTCAGAATGTCAAACCTTATGGTTGTCTCTCTATCTACTGGCAACTCCGTATGTCTATAAACATGCCAGTCACCCTGCTGTCTGCCAATTAAAGGATTCTTGGAAACCTTAAACCTCTGAAATTACATATTTGTGATCATTGTTGAGTGATTCCCTGCAGCATACAATTCCAAATACATGATCGGAACAGTAGCAACAGAGCATATTTTTATTTATTTTTACCTTTATTTAACTAGGCAAGTCAGTTAAGAACAAATTCTTATTTTCAATGACAGCCTAGGAACAGTGGGTTAACTGCCTGTTCAGGGGCAGAACGACTTGTCAGCTTTGGGATTTGGGATTTGAACTTGCAACCTTCCGGTCACTAGTCCAACGCCCTAACCACTAGGCTACCCTGCCGCCCCAACGCTCTAACCACTAGGCTACCCTGCCGCCCCAACGCTCTAACCACTAGGCTACCCTGCTGCCCCAACGCTCTAACCACTAGGCTACCCTGCCACCCATGCTGCAACTAACACGTCTAAACAGTGTTGTTGTCTGAAAAACATCTAAACTAAGTTTTGTACTGATGGAAATTAAAGGTCTTCACAACATTATTTCTCAATATCACCTTTTTTTGTAGAAGATCCTTTGCACCCCAGTATCTCTACTTGCACATTCATCTTCTGCACATCTACCATTCCAGTGTGTAATTGCTATATTGTAATTACTTCGCCACCATGGACTATTTATTGCCTCAACTCCCTCATCTTACCTCATTTGCACTCACTGTATATAGACTTTTTGTTTTCTTTTGTTCTACTGAATTATTGACTATGTTTTGTTTATTCCATGTGTAACTCTGTGTTGTTGTATGTGTCGAGTTGCTATGCTTTATCTTGGCCAGGTCGCAGTTGCAAATGAGAACTTGTTCTTAACTAGCCTACCTGGTTAAATAAAGGTGAAATAAATAAATAAATGTTTTAACCTAAATTACTTTCAAGCTGATTTACTGGTCATTTTGTTATTTCATGTCTAACAACTAAAATAATTTTATTGACCAAAACAAATCAGTGTGTGCCACATATTGGGGAATCCTGACCTATACTGTAGGATGCTCTAATGCAATTAGAGAGACATTCTGAATTGAAACAGACTAATAATGTGTATGTCTGAAGCACATATGATTTGAATATGTAAAGGTGACACAGTCAGACCTTTCAGGTGGCTGGGTTAACCTGTGGCTGGGACAGACAGGTGCTGAGAGATATGAGTAATGATGCTTCCATTTCCAACAATGCCTGAATGCAAATCACTGAGGAGGTGAGTGTGTGTGTGTGTGTGTGTGTGTGTGTGTGTGTGTGTGTGTGTGTGTGTGTGTGTGTGTGTGTGTGTGTGTGTGTGTGTGTGTGTGTGTGTGTGTGTGTGTGTGTGTGTGTGTGTGTGTGTGTGTGTGTGTGTGTGTGTGCGTGCTTGCCTGTCATGTGCATTTTGTTAACCTGTGTTTTGTTCACGATATGTTTGATAGAATTTATAGTCAAATAAAATGACTTCCTCTAAACTTAACATAGAAATGTGCTCAATTCATCACTGCCCACAGGTGTGTGTATGTAAATAACACAACACTTGACTTGTTAGGAAGAACACAGGACTGAGAGCTTTGGCTAAAATCATACACTCATACTGTATGTAGGTGTTGTACAGTCAGGTTGGACGAAGCCTTCTGCTGGAGAGAGAAGTACGAATATCACAAAGCAAGTTCTAACTTACCAAAACAACTAAGGTAGGTTATTTGACATTTGAACATCCCTGACTATGTCATCACAAGCTACTTTTATTTTAGGTTTTCATGTTTTCATACCGCCTTTCTTTTCTGAGATGATAAAGAATGTTTTGACTGACAAAAAAGTAGACTGACGTATATCAGAGTATGTTTAAGTATGTTTGTATCAGTATATTAAATAAAAAATGTTGCCAATAAAATACTGTAACAAAGTCATGAATTGTGTATTCTCCCCTCTCTCATATCTCAGTGGGTTTGAAAATTGTTTCAAAAGCATGAACGACACATCAGGAAATCACACTGACCTTGACAGATGGGATGTTTGCTTGGACCAGGGCTATGTTGCGCCAGTGCTTTGCCACGCTGCCCAGGCCCTGTGCTTCTTCCTAGGGGCACCAGCTCTGGTTTCCTGCCTCTGGCTCTCTCTGAGTGGAAGTCTCTCTGGAGGTCTCAAACCCACCCAGGTCTTCCCTATTGAACTGTTTGCAGTGGAGCTGGTGTTATGTGTCGAGGGTTTTCTTGAGGTGGTCAGCTACCTACTCACCCAGAATGTAGTTTTACGGAAGGTTATTTATGTCCTCTTTTACATCTCCTGGACCTGCAGGCCCCTGCTCCAGAGCTGCATCTGTGTGGAGAGATACCTGGCGGTGGCCCAACCTGTGGCTTTCCTCAAGTACAGACTCCGGAGGTACAGGGTGGCGTGTTCAACCACGGTCTGGCTGCTGTCGCTCGCTTTTGCATGTTCTCCAATCGCCTCAATCGGTTATGAAGAAGCTGCAGCTCAAGTACTCATTGGTGTCTATTGCCTTGGAGTGGCTGTCATTTCTATCTGCTGCTTCTTCATCCTGCGTGTGTTGAAGCAGCCTGGTCCAGGAGAGGTAGAGGGGGGCAGAGCGGGAGAGAAGAAACAGGGGACGACAGACTCACATAAGATGAGAGCTTTTGAGATTGTCTCAATCAACATGGTGATTATCTTGTCGAGCTCCATCGCGGTGGTTGTTAGTTACACCACTGTGTCATCCAGTCTTGTCTCCTACTGCAATATCTTCCCCTTGTTAATGATCGTTAACATTTTCAGTGTCCTGGTCTCACCCCTGATGCATCTCTACAGAGAGGGAAGGCTGCCATGCCGAAGAGGGCCAGAGACACATTAGACTTACAGTAGTAGGCACTAAATGTACATGTTTGTGACAAGCTAAAGCTTTTCTGATGTATCAAATACTTATGTCATGCAAAAAAATGCAAATTAATTACTTAAAAACCATACAATGTGATTTTCTAGATTTTTGTTTTAGATTCCGTTTCTCACAGTTGAAGTGTACCTATGATAGAAATTACAGACCTCTACATGCTTTGTAAGTTGGAAAACCTGCAAAATCGGCAGTGTATCAAATACATATATACAGTGGGGAGAACAAGTATTATATATATATATATATATATATATATATACACACTTATTCTCACACACACACGCAGACACACACACACGTTCAATCAAACATGTTCACACGATCACCATATACTAATGCACATTATTTTGGAATGAGATGTTTGATGAGCAGGTAGCCACATACATTTGGTGACGTCATATACACTGACAGTCTCGCACACAAACACACATTCATACAATCACCATTCCCTTGCTAGTGTTAATTATTTTTTATCATGCTGCGCTACAATCTTACCTCTGATTGCGTGTACATGTCTAACTCAACATTCACCTGTATCCCTGCACATTGATAATGGTACTGGTCTTGTCTATAGTGTATATTCTAGTGTGTATTTTATTTATTGTGTATTATATTTTATCTGACTTAGTATTGATGCAGTTCTCTTATAAAGAATCCATTCTGGATGTTACACTTCTATTTCTTTGCTTTTAATAATAAACTGCAATGTTGAGGGAGAGCTTGCAAGTAATCATTTCATTGTACTTTTTACACCTGCTGTATCCTGTGTGTGTGACAAATAAACTTCATCTTAAACTTAAACAAATTTGATTTGTGTGTATGTAAATAACGCACCGTGTGACTTCTTAGGAAGAAAACTGAACACAGTTCATACACTCTTTCATGTTGTTAAAATCAGGTTGGATTCAGCTTTCTTCAGGAGAGAACACCAAGTCAATCACAAAATGAAGGACTTACCAAAACAACTAGGGTAAGTTATTTTACATGTTAACATCACGGAGTATGTTCTCAGGCTAACAGTTTAACATCCCCTTTTCATGTTTTCTTTCAGACTTACTGAGATACAGTGCCATCAGAAAATATTGACACATTTTGTTGTGTTACAGCCTTAAATTAAAATGGATTAATTACATTATGTTATGCAAAGCCTAAATAAGTTCAGGAGTAAAAATGTGCTCCGTGTGTGAAACAATAGTGTTTAACATGATTTGAAGGAAACCTCATCTCTGTACCCCACTAATGCAAAAAGCCACCACAATGCTTGAGGGGTATGACGGCTGCATGGTCCCATGGCGTTTGGAAATTGATCCCAAGGAGGAACCAGACTAGTGAAGGTCTACAAAGGTCTTGGCTGATTTCATTTGATTTTCCCGTGATGTCAAGCAAAGAGGCACTGAGTTTGAAGGTAGGCCTTGAAATACATCCACACCTCCAATTAACTCAAACTATGTCAATTAGCCTATCAGAAGCTTCTAAAGCCACAACATCATTTTCTGGAATTGTTCAAGCTGTTCAAAGGCACAGTCAACTTAGTGTATGTAAACTTCTGACCCACTGTAACGATCTTCTTCATCTGAGGAAAGGGAATATGAAAGATCGGACAAAACTGCAGCGTGGTACATGTCCATGTTAAATTACAACTGAACACGGAATATAAAATAACAAATGTGAAAATAGAAACAGTCCTATCAGGTGACACAACACAAAACACGAAACAACTACCCACAAACACAGGTGGGAACAGGCTACCTAAGTATGGTTCTCAATCAGAGACAAGATAGACAGCTGCCTTTGATTGGGAACCATCCCTGGCCAAACACAGAAATACATAACATAGAATGCCCACCCCAACTCACGCCCTGACCAAACCAAAATAGAGACATAAAAAAGGAACTAAGGTCAGGATGTGACACCCACAGGGATTGTGATACATTGAATTATAAGTGAAATAATCTGTTTTAAACAATTGTTGGAAAAATTACTTGTGTCATGCACAAAATATATGTTCTAACTGACTTGCCAAAACTATAGTTTGTTAACAAAAATGTGTGGAGTGGTTGAAAAACGAGTTATTGTCTCCAACCTAAGTGTATAAAAACTTCTGACTTCAACGGTAGCTAAACAATTAACCATAATCCCAACTCATAATGTTACTACCCTGCATGAATCTGCAGGTAGCTAACCAACCAGGTTCAATGTTAGCTAGCTAACATTAGGCTATAACTAGCAATTCAATTGGCTCGGAGATATGAATAGTATTACTACACAGATCATACACATAACATTAGCTAGCTAGCCAGCCAACTTACATTAGCTAGCTAGCTAACAATACACTAACTTGACATGAAAACAACTTACTGACAAAATTTGAAACGTGTAATACCTGAAAATGTAGCTAGCTAACCTCTCTTACCTGTATGCATGGATGGACACTTCTCCCTCTCTGTTACAGATTAAATGGTTGCCCTTCCTTTGAAGTTGTAATCTGGAGACAGGTGTTTTATGTAACGGCCTTCTCTGTGTTCTCTTTTCGACTTTGTCTGCATATTTGCAATCACAGGCTAGAATCTCCTTAGCTACCAAACTCTAATTCCACTGATTTCAAAAGTTGGTCTCCAGAAAGTGGAGAAGGTTGCTGCTTTTTTCCTTGGTTAAACCAACTAGGCTTGTAATTTTTTGAATTTTTTTATTTTACCTTTATTTTACCAGGCAAGTCAGTTAAGAACACATTCTTATTTTCAATGTCAGCCTAGGAACAGTGGGTTAACTGTTCAGGGGCAGAACGACAGATTTGTACCTTGTCAGCTCGGGGGTTTGAACTCGCAACCTTCCGGTTACTAGTCCAACACTCTAACCACTAGGCTACCCTGTAACAATTGTATGAATTTTTACAGATGTCATACAAGTTTGAAAGCATGTTATTATAATTTTTTTAGTTTACGTTAAAATGGCGCTCCTGTGAAGTAGTGACTTTCGACATACGCCTAGTTTCCTGAAACGAGACACAAATAATATGTATGTCAACTTTTTATTTAATTTGACCAATAACTGTTAATATAATTATATGATTAGAATGATTAGAATATTACATTCTGAAACCATAACTCTGAAACTATATGAGTGTATGAAATGTATTAGATTCGTTAGACTATTTTAATCCTGTGTGTGATTTAGTCAGCAGAATTATATATCCGGGAGTGTAGTTCGTAGTCAGAATTAATTTGTGATTTTCTGGATTTTCTGGATTTTTTTTCTAATTTTGTCTGTCATAGTTGAAGTGTACCTATGATGAAAATTACAGGCCTCTCTCATCTTTTAAGTGGGAGAACTTGCACAATTGGTGGCTGACTAAAAACTTTTTGCCCCACTATATCTCTCAGTAAATAATAACCATCAAGTATTCTGCCAAGCCATCATATAAATAATATTTTATATTTGACAATGTATAAAAAGGAAATCTGGGGGAGCCAGTTTGAATGGGCCTGATGCAGCTGATGAAATTAATCATAGTATTGTTATCTATATTTTACAGGTGCTATGCTTAAGTTTGTCAGCAGAGGAGATGCTGGATCATCAGCCAGTACAAGCACAGACTCAATTGATCCAAATCCAGCCTCAGCCAGTACTAACACAGACCCAGTACAGCCGGGCTTCAGCAAATACTAACATAGACCCAGTACTGGTAGCTTCAGCAAGTACTAACACAGACCCAGTACAGCTGGCTTCATCAAATACTTACACAGACCCAATGCAGCCATCTTCAGCAAGTACTAACACAGACCTATGGTGAAGTACAGGCAGCCTCAGCAAGTACTAGCACAACCAGAGGTGTACAGCCAGCATCAAATACAAGCAGCTCAGACCCTAATAGAAGAGTTGCTGCTCCATCAAATGACCAAGCAGATTGGCCCCCAGTCTTAACAAATCAAATCAAATATATTTATAAAGCCCTTCTTACATCAGCTTGTGCCACAACGTGCTGTACAGGAACCCAGCCTAAAACCCCAAACAGCAAGCATTTCAGGTGTAGAAGCAGACTTTATGAGGAGTTAGTGCGCAGAGGTCCATTCAAAGCAGGACTGGAAAATATTACCAGGAGCTGGCTTTCATACTCAATCAAAAACAACGCAGTGTACTATTTTTGATGTAAGCTATTTTCTACAAAACACTACAAAATAATAAAGGAAGGTCAAAAATATGAATGACTGGTCAAATATCAACGCCATTCTGAAACACCATGACGGTAGTCCTGAACACACACAAAAATATGATTAATTAAAACATTAATAATCGATCAAATTGAAGATGGGTCTGTTTTCAATTCAGGAGGATCACAAACTAACGCTACTTCCCTAGTCTTGCGCAACTCTCAAACAGTACACATAACGTTACCCTGATCCAAGATGGCCGTACTTCTTCATTACACAAAGGAAAAACCTCAACCAATTTCCAAAGACTGGTGACATCCAGTGGAAGCAGTAGGAACTGCAAACAAGCTCCTAAGAAATCTAGTGTCCCAATGAAAATCATTGAATAGACAGTGACCTTAATCTTTTTTTTCTGAATGGTTAGTCCTCTGGGTTTTGCCTGCTACATAAGTTCTGTTATACTCACAGACATAATTCAAATGGTTTTAGAACTTCAGAGTGTTTTCTATGCAAATCTATTGATCATTTGCATATCTTATATTCTTGGCATGAGTAGCAGGAAGTTGCAACTGGGCACGCTATTTATCCAAAAGTGAAAATGCTGCCCCCTATCCCAAAGAGGTTTTAAGTGGAGAGAACTTGATCTGCGTCCAAGTCAGGGACAGACTCTTGACCAGATACAAATTATAATTTTGGACTCTAAAAGACAGATGGCAGGATGTCCTTGCACATTTAATCGTATCACCCAGTCTCTGGCTGAAATAAACCATTCATGGGTTCATTAGACAAACTCATCCAAAGAGATAATGGAAACTTCCCAAAAGAGGTTGAATTACTGGCAAAATTTGACCCTGTTATGGAAAATCATCTCAGCAAAATTAAAGATGGAGAGACACATGTTCATTACCTTGGGAAGCACCCACAGAATGAGCTAATACAGATTGTGAGTGAAAAGATTCTTGAAGCAATAATGACTCAAGTAAGAGACTCAAATTTCTTCTCCATTATCTTGGACTGTTCTTGGACTGTCACCAGGAGCAAATGTCCATTATTCTGAGAAGCGTGGCTTTAAAGGGAAAGCCAGAGATCAAGGAGCACTTCCTCGGCTTTGTGAATTTTGAGGTTACAACAGGCTTGAATCTGTCCACTGTCATCTTAGATAAGCTGAATGAGCTGAAGATTCCATTTAAAGATTGCAGAGGGCAAGCTCATGACAACGGGGCCAACATGAAGGGCAAGCACCAAGGAGTACAAGCCAGACTGCTAAAACAAATCCCAGAGCCGTGTTCGTCCCATGTGGAGCAGATACTCTACACCTTGTCATTACAGATGCTGCCAAATCTTCAAAAGATGCATTTGTTTTTTGTGTGCATGTGCAAAAGCTCTTAAAATATCTTAGGGATAGGCGTCCCGTTAACGGGACAGTTGTAAATCATGCATAGCCTTGTGTCACGATCGCAGATTTTAGAGAAACAACAAATGACGGTACATACAGTAAAAGTGTCTTATATCGCCCGAAAGCTTACATTCTTGTTAGTATAAGTGCTCAGTCCAATTTACAGAGAGAACATGAAGTGTCGTTTTGTTTGATAAAATCTTTTCATATCCTAAAAAGGTCCATATAGCATGCATGATCGATTTTGTATTTCCACTCGTTCAATTTGCAAATAAAGGAATCTGTGAAAATGTAACCCTAAACATTGTTTCAACTAGTCAAATCACGTTCGTATTTATTCCTCAGCGATCCTAGAACGTAGACTTCACTACATCGTGAGGGGTGTAGTATATCCTATAGGACACCAAATTTGGTCAGAGAACGACATCTTCATGATATGCCGAGGACGTGGGCAGTCTTCACTTGATTGACTGTAACTTTGTCAAATAAGAACCAAATTGGGTCAAACAAAGCTAGCTAGATAGCCAATGAGCTGGGCTTTATGGGAGTGTCGGGAAACCCTGTATCTGTCGCAAAGTGTAGCTGCTAACCTTGTGCGACAGCAAGCCTTTTCCTTTTGAAAAAAAATTAAGAATATGGAGAGTTATGAAGTTATGAAAACTGTGCTACTAATACTGTAAAAGCTAAATCAAAGTCCAAGTACACAGATTTGATGATATTCTTGCAGAAAAAATGTAACGTGAATGTCTCCTTCACGATTTGCCCAAATGTACCTGGGTGACTTCACACTAAAAGTAATGTAGTTTGCTCATACTTTGAGTTATCTGTCTGAATCTTTGCACATACCCTGCTGCCATCTTGTGGACACCATAGGAATAACAACCAGAGTGATGGCTAGATATGGGGCCTTTCTGTTGTATTTCAAAGATGGTGGTAGAAAAAAAAGAAAACGGTTGCTTTTTACTTTGTATTTTCTTCTTCCAGATCTATTGTTTTATATTTCCCTACATTCAAATCACATGTCCATAAACTTCAAACGTCAAAGTGTTTTCTTTCAAATGGTACCAAGAATATGCATCTCCTTGCTTCAGGAGCTACAGGCAGTTAGATTTGGGTATGGCGTTGTAGGTGAAAATTGAAAAAAAGGGGGCTATCCCTAAGAAGATTCTATAGAAAATATTCTATTCAATAAATATTGTCTGTTTATACCTCATTCTGTTCTGTATAGATCTACTAGACCGACAGATGGAGCAAACTGTTTTAAAGGAGGAATGATTGTAGTGGGAGCACTGGGGTGTCAGGACTGTGTGGCACTTGCAAATTGTTTACATGGCTCACAGGTCAGGTAGGAGGGCCCCTTAGCAGTATTTTCTGTTAGGGCCTCAGGATGGTAAGGACCGGCTCTGACTGGGTTTATTAACTAAATGATCCAATTTATAATTTGTAGAACATTTTCACACTGGAATAAATGCATCTGAGGGGCAGTCGCTTAGTACACATTACCATAACACTGACTGAATGACAAGCTACTACTTACTAGCCTGCATTCTATTACTTTGTTACTGAATTATAACATACTGTACCATACTGTTAAAACTAACTACACATTTCACACATTAACACTCTATACAGTATTAGCACGAAAGGTTTATTAACTCTGCAGCCATGTGACTATTTTAGATCATGATAAACAAAAAATATGAATAATAATAAAGTGTTTTATTTTTTATTAAGTACAAACCTATAATCTATGCACTATGCAATTAGAGAGAGATCCAGAATCCAGACGAATACTATGTATGTCTGAAGCCCATATGATTTGATTATGTAAGGTGAAAGAGTCTGTCCTTGCAGGTGGCTGGACTAACCTGTGGCTGGGACAGACAGGTGCTGAGTGATTTGAATGATGCTGCTTCCATTTCTGCTCAGGCCAAAATGCAAATCCCTGAGCAGGTTGAAATTGCATCTGTTTGTGTGTGAGTGAGCGGGTGCGTGTGCGTGCCTGAATGTGTATGTGCGCATGTGCAAGCAAATCCTATCGATACGTTTTGATAGGAATTCCAGTCAAATAAAATTACCATCATGCAATGGTGCTCAATTCATCAACGCCCACAGGTGTGTTTATGTAAATAACAAGTGACTTGTTAGGAAGAACACAGGAGAGAGAGCTTTGTCTAAAATCACTCATGCATGTCGGTGTTGTACAACTGGGTTGGAGAACTACGAATATCGCATACCAAGGTTCGAGTTGCCAAACCAACTAGGGTAGGTTATTTCATATTTTAACATCAAAGACTATGTGATCTTCGACTAAACACTTTACATCTCATGTTTTAATTGACTTCTGGGACAATGCAAATTGTTTTGACTGATATAACAGTAGACCTACGTATAACTAAGCATTTTTGGGTATGTTAGTTTCAGTATATTGCATCAGTATTTTGCCAACAATATCTGAAAACATAATCACGAATCGTATACTCTACCCTCTCTCATATCTCAGTGGGCTTGGATATTGTCCCAATAGGATGAATGATTCTTCAGGAAACCACACTTACCTTGACAAGTGGGATGTTTGCTTGGTCCAGGGCTATGTTGTGCCAGTGCTTTGCCATTCTGCACAGACCCTGTGCTTCCTCCTGGGGACGCCAGCCTTGGTCTGGTGCCTCTGGCTCTCTCTGAGTGGAAGTCTCTCTGGAGGTGTCAAACCCACCCATATCTTCTCAATTAACCTGTTTGCAGTGGAGCTGGTGTTCTGTATTGAGGGTCTCCTTGAGATGGTCAGCTACCTAATTAGCCAGAATGTCTTGCTACGGCAGGCTATTTATGCCCTGTATTACCCCACGTGGACCTGCAGGCCCCTGCTCCAGAGCTGCATCTGTGTGGAGAGATACCTGGCGGTGGCCCAACCTGTGGCTTTCCTCAAGTACAGACTCCGGAGGTACAGGGCGGCGTGTTCAACCATGGTCTGGCTGCTGTCGCTCGCTTTTGCATGTTCTCCTGTCGCTTCAAAGGGTTATGAAGAAGCCGCAGCTTACGTGCTCATTGGTGTCTATTGCCTTGGAGTGGCTGTCATTTCACTCTGCTGCTTCTTCATCCTGCGTGTGCTGAAGCAGCCTGGTCCAGGAGAGGTAGAGGGGGGCAGAGGGGGAGAGAAGAAACAGGGGACGACAGACCCACATAAGATGAGAGCTTTTGGGATCGTCTTAACCAACCTGGTGATCATATTGGGGAGCTCCATCCCGGTGGTTGTTGGTTGGGCCACCCTGTCATCCAGTTCTGGCATAATCTGCAATGTCTTCCCTATGTTATTGATTGTTAACATTTTCAGTGTCATGATCTCGCCCCTTCTGCATCTCAACCGAGAGGGAAGGCTGCCATGCCGAAGAGTGCCAGAGTTACGTTAGACTTAAAGTTGCAGGCACAAAAAGTGCAGGTTTTTCAGACAAATTATTGCTAAGAGAGGATATAGCATTGCAGTAAATTGTATTACAATTCTTCTAATGCTGCGGCGCAGATCACTTCTTGGTACCTGCATCTGTAGTTTAAAACATACAGTTGAAGTCAGAAGTTTACATACACCTTAGCCAGATACATTTAAACTCAGTTTTTCACAATTCCTGACATTTAATCCTACTAAAATGCCAGGTTTTAGGCAAGTTAGGATCACCACTTTATTTTAAGAATGTGAAACGTCAGAATAAAGAAAATTATTTATTTCAGC
Source organism: Oncorhynchus tshawytscha (assembly GCF_018296145.1). NCBI lineage: Eukaryota > Metazoa > Chordata > Actinopteri > Salmoniformes > Salmonidae > Oncorhynchus > Oncorhynchus tshawytscha. The sequence goes on from NW_024609499.1 coordinate 18,191, forward strand.
TTTTATTTTATTTAAGTTTGCATACATTCAATTAGTATTTGGTAGCATTGGCTTTAAATTGTTTAACATGGGTTAAACAATTTGGTTAGCCTTCCACAAGTTTCCCACAATAAGTTGGGTGAATTTTGGCCCATTCCTCCTGACAGAGCTGGTGTAACTAAGTCAGTTTTTTTGGCCTCCTTGCTCGCACACGCTTTTTCAGTGCTGCCCACAAATGTTCTACAGGATGGAGGTCAGGGCTTTGTGATGGCCACTTCAATACCTTGACTTTGTTGTCCTTAAGCCATTTTGCCACAACTTTGGAAGTATTTTGTTCCATCAGACCAGAGGACATTTCTCCAAATGTCTTTGTCCCCATGTGCAGTTGCAAACCGTAGTCTGCCTTTGTCGATTTTGGAGCAGTGGCATCTTCCTTGCTGAGCGGCCTTTCAGGTTATGTTGATAAAGGGCTCGTTTTACTGTGGATGTTGTTCTGGGATTGATTTGCACTTTTCACAACAAAGTATGTTCATCTCTAGGACACAGAATGCGTCTCCTTCTTGAGAGGTATGAAGGTTGCGTGGTCCATTGGTGTTTATACTTGCGTGCTTTTGTTTGTACAGATGAATGTGGTACTTTTAGGCATTTTGAAATTGCTCCCAAGGATGAACCAGACTTGTGGAGGTTTAAAAAAAAAATTCTGAGCTCTTGACTGATTTCTTTTGATTTTCCCATGATGTCAAGCAAAGGCACTGAGTTTGAAAGTAGGCCTTGAAATACAGGTACACCTCCAATAGGCTAACTGACATCATTTGAGTCAATCAGAAGCTTCTAAAGCCATGACATCATTTTCTGGAATTTTCCAAGCTGTTTGAAAGACATAGTCAACTTAGTGTATGTCAACTTCTGACCAACTGGAGTTGTGATACAGTGAATTATAAGTGAAGTAATCTGTCTGTAATAAATTGTTGGAAAAATTACTTGTGTCATGCACAAAAGTAGATGTCCTACCGGACTTGCCAAAACTATAGTTTGTTAATAACCAGAAATTTGTGGAGTGGTTGAAAAATGAGTTAATGACTCCAACCTAAGTGTATGTAAACGTTCAACTTCAACTGTACATGGACTCCATTTCTCAGGTTATCATCCAGTACCATTACTTTTAATTATATTGTTAAGGGTTTTTACATGTTTTATACAGTAACTGGATTATGGTTAAACTCAAGTCTGTTTGGGGGAGGGTGATTTTTGTGTGTAAAATTGTCAAGTTATTAGTTGTTGTATAGCTGAGTGAAATTAGCGTTCTCACAATTCCAACCTATTCCTTAATGTTTTGCTTGGTTTTACAAAATGTAATCCCCAAAAATATAAAATACTATTTTAACTTTCCAAAATCATATGTTAACTTGTATTTAATACTGTAAAGCTGTTGCTTCTCTACATTTGACTGTTGTTATATATTGAATTGTATTGCTACATGTTTTAAAATAAGTGTGGAATAAAGCAAATCTGATTGATTGAACAGTTCAGGTCCCTGTCTGTCACTTCTGATTACATTATGGTCAGTTGTGTATGGATTAACAGTTTTATAGTCATTTTCTTAAAATGACCATAAAAGCTGAGCGCTAACCCAAGTTGTAAAGCTTATAGAGGGTTGCCAGGTAACATACATCGCCTCCTGGTGGCCGTGTTGGAAGACCACCGCATCATTTATTTTGTCAACGACAGCTGAGTGCTACCCCAAGCTACAAGTCAACAAGTGCCTAAAACTTCTTCATTCATCCTCATTGTCCATTTCTGTGCTGTATTTGCGGTGGCGGTTCTAGCTTGTATGGCTCCCTGGGCGAAACCACCCTTCAGCGCCAACCAACCCTAGCCCCCCTCCCCATCTCATACTTCTGAGTGTGAGACCTTCCCAGGCAGTAGCCTGCCTAGCTCACAAACTAGAATCAGGGCGCCCACTCCGACAAGGTTACAGTGACATGATATCATTGACGTGACGTGCTAATGAGCGATAGAAAACCGATCGCGCAAATGTCACCATTCCAACAAAAAAATCTGCGGGCGCCCTGTGCCGCCCACGGCAAAATGCCGCCCTGGGTGGCTGCCCATGTCTATGCCTAAATGCCCATGCCTATGCCTAAATCCGCCACTGTGTATTTGGCTGCTCTAACAAGGCTGAAAAGACAACGGCTAAAATATATTTTTTACAGATCAATCATGAAACACCAAGGAGATAAGACTCAAGAACATTCAGAACAGCAAACAAACCTTTGTAGTTGAGCTACGGCTTTGCACTACCACAGCAGATAATTTAATATCTATTTAAGTGACAGAATACCGGCACTGTTAGCTACGTAACTGTATTAAACATTAAATTACCTCATGGCTGAATTAGTAACAGTTTATTCTTAAATCTTTCTAGGATGAGAAATGAATGAAGTACCAGTTGTGATTGGTAGTAGAGGTAGTAGTTATATCTAAGGTAAAGTTGTACTGGTAGTGTTTCATTGTAGAACAACATGATACAAGACCAACCAATAATCACAAACACGTGTACATGCACCAAAAGCATGTCTGCATATTTATAGAGCACTCCAACACTCCTACAATATTCTAGAATGACTACAGGCCAATCCAGGACAAGACCAGTTAACATTGTTCTATAATGACTACAGGCCGATCCAGGACAAGTCCAGTTAACATTGTTCTATAATGACTACAGGCTGATCCAGAACCAGGCAGATGAAAATAGTAGAAATCTGAATAGCTGTCTTCAGAATCTTGCGTCTTCACGTGGAGGAAGAAGCGTGGTGCTAGGGGGGGGCGGTTGTGTGGAAGTGCAGCTGTCACAGAGCAGGGTTGAGAGAAAGAGAGATGGTTGTCCTAGCTAAGGGTTTCCCCTCCCTCACTGTGCAGAAGCTATTCCCAAAACATATTAACACTTTCTACATAGGCTACATAGTAATAGTCCAGCGTCGTCCAGGTTTGGCCGGGGAAGCCGTCATTGTAAATAAAAACTTGCCTTTAATTGACTTGCCTTGTTAAATAAAGGTTAAATCTATATAGGCTACAAAAGTATTGACAATTTCTACATAGTATTAAAATGTTCTATATAGGCTACATACATTTCTATATAGGTTAAATAGTGTTAAGACGTTCTATGTAGACTACACAGCATTAACACTTTCTTTATAGGCTACATAGTGTTAATACGTTCTATATAGTATTAACACATTATATATAGGTTACATAGTATTAACAATTTCAATATGGACAACATATCATTTACACTTTCCATATAGGCTACACAGTATTAACACTTTCTATATAGAATACATAGCATTAACCAGAGGTGGGACCAAGTAAGTCTCAAGTCTTAGCACTGAAGTCCCAAGTCAAATATCAAGTCAAGTCTCCTAAACTTTGAGTTTCGAGTCCTAAACAAGTCATAATGTGCTCTTCTCCAAATGTAATACTTTTCATATTTTTAACAAGAGTTACAGTTAGTATATTACATACATGCAAATCGTGAATGCTTTTATATACTGTCACGATCGTCGTATGGTGGAAGAGAGGAGGACCAAGGCGCAGCGTGAAGTGAATGCATTCTTCTCTATTTTTTATCGACGAAAAGAAGAACACTTAAACTACAAAACAACAAATGAACGAACGTGACGCTATAAACAAATAAGTGCAGACACAGGCATCTTACATATTGACATAGACAATAAACCACAACCCACAATACAAAACAGGCTACCTAAATATGGTTCCCAATCAGAGACAACGCACAACCCCTGCCTCTGATTGATAACCATATCAGGCCAAACACAGAAATAGACAAACCAGACATACAACATAGAATGCCCACACAGATCACACTCTGACCAACCAAAACATAAACCATACAAAGCAAACTCTGGTCAGGGTGTGACAGTACCCCTGACCAGGGCAGCTCATGACTGAGGGCGGCTCCTGGCTGGCGGGCGGCTCTGGCGGCTCCTGGCTGGCGGGCGACTCTGGCGGCTCCTGGCTGGCGGGCGACTCTGGCGGCTCCTGGCTGGCGGGCCACTCTGGCGGCTCCTGGCTGGCGGGCCACTCTGGCGGCTCCTGGCTGGCGGGCCACTCTGGCGGCTCCTGGCTGGCGGGCGACTCTGGCGGCTCCTGGCTGGCGGGCGACTCTGGCGGCTCCTGGCTGGCGGGGGCGGCTCCTGGCTGGCGGACTCTGGCGGCTCCTGGCTGGCGGGCGGCTCCTGGCTGGCGGGCTCCTGGCTGGCGGGTGGCTCTGGCGGCTCCTGGCTGGCAGGCGGCTCTGGCACCTCCTGGCTGGCGGGCGGCTCTGGCACCTCCTGGCTGGCGGGCGGCTCTGGAGGCTCCTGACTGGCGGGCGGCTCTGGAGGCTCCTGACTGGCGGGCGGCTCTGGCGGATCCTGACTGGCGGGCGGCTCAGGCCTGCCGAGGCGCACTGTAGGCCTGGTGCGTGGTGCCGGAACTGGTGGTACCGGACTGGTGACACGCACCACTGGGTGAGTGCGGGGAGGAGGAACAGGGTGTATAGGGCTCTGGAGACCCACAGGAGGCTTGGTGCGTGGTGCCGGAACTGGTGGTACCGGACTGGGAACACACACCACTGGGCGAGTGCGGGGAGGAGGAACAGGGTGTATAGGGCTCTGGAGACGCACAGGAAGCCTGGTGCGTGGTGTAGGCACTGTTGGTACTGGGCTGGTGCGAGGAGGTGGCACCGGATAGACCGGACCGTGAAGGTGCACAGGAGGTCTCGAGCACCGAGCCTGCCCAACCTTACCTGGTTGAATGCTCCCCGTAGCCAGGCAAGTGCAGCGAGGTGGAATAGCCCGCACTGGGCTGTGCTGGCGAACCGGGGACACCATGCGTACACCGGCCCAAGGAGACGCACTGGAGACCAGATGCTTCACGGCACCTGGCTCGACGCCCACTCTAGCCTGGCCGATACGAGGTGCTGGAATGTACCGCACCGGGCTATGCCCATGCACCGGAGACACCGTGCGCTCCACCGCATAACACGGTGCCTGCCCAGTACGACGCTCTCCACGGTAAGCACCGGGAGTTGGCTCAGGTCTCCTACCTGGCTTAACACCACTCCCCGTGTCCCGCCCAATACATTTTGGGGGCTGCCTTTCTGGCTTCCTTCTGCGCCGCCGTGCTTGTTTCGCCAATTCCATTCTCCTGTATCCCTCCTCGTACTGCTCCAGCAAATTTTGGTGGGTTATTCTGTCACGTTCGTCGTATGGTGGATAACCCACAATATAACCCACAACCCACAATACAAAACAGACTACCTAAATATCTTTCCCAATCAGAGACAACGCAAAACACCTGCCTCTGATTGAGAACCATATCAGGCCAAACACAGAAATAGACAAACCAGACATACATCATAGAATGCCCACACAGATCACACCCTGACCAACCAAAACATAAAACATACAAAGCAAACTCTGGTCAGGGCGTGACATATACATTTATTGCTTTCCAAATAAACGTTATATTTCCATGGAAATACTGCACATAGTATTAGTACCAGTAATACTAATAATATTAGCACCATAGATATCTCTATTTTAGATCATTATAAATACACAAAAATCTATTAAAGTCACTTGTTTGAGAAATGTATTAGTGTTTACATATAGAATGTATTTGTATATTAAGATATCACATGATTTACCTGTAAATGGAAGTAAAAACCTATACTTTATGCACAATGTAGTTACAGAGATCTGGAATCCAAATAGCCTAATTCTGTATGTGTCTGAAGCCCATATGATTTAATTATGTAAGGTGAAAAAGTCAGCCCTTGCAGGTGGCAGGGCTAACCTGTGGCTGGGAAAGACAGGTGCTTAGTGATACGAGTGATGATGCTTCCATTTCTGTTCAAGCCAAAATACAAATCCATGAGCAGATTGAAATGTAATCTATGTGTGTGTGTTTGTGTGTGTGTTCGTTCAAGCATGTGCATCTTGTTAATCTGTGTTATACTCCTTCATGATCTGTTTTGACATCTATTCAAATAAACTGCTCAATTCATCACTGCACACTGTTGTGTGTATGTAAATAACGCAACACGTGACTTGTTAGGAAAAACACAGGACAGAGAGCTTTGGCAAAAATCACTCATACAGGTACTGTAGGTGTTGTACCATTGGGTTGGACACAGGTTGTCAGGAGAAGGAACTACACATATCACAAAGCAAGGTTTGAGTTACCAAAACAACTAGGGTAGGTTATTTAATATTTTAATATCATTGAGTACGTTATCTCAGGCTAACTGTTTTACATCTCCTAGTCATGTTTTCATTCAGAATTTGAGACAATGCACTGACAAAAACAGTAGACCTACGTACAGTACCTTCAGAAAGTATTCAGACTCCTTGAATTTTGAACATTTTGTGACGTAACAGCCTTCTCCTAAAATGAAATAGTTTTTTTCTCTGATCAATCTACACACAAGAGCCCATAACGACAAAGCAAAAAAAACGCTACAAGCTTGCCGTACCTGTACTTGGGGAGTTTCTCCCATCCCTCTCTGCAGATCCTCAAGCTCTGTCAGGATGGATGGGGAGTTGCTGCACAGGTGTTTTCAGGTCTCTTCAGAGATGTTTGATCAGGTTAAAGTTCAGGCTCTGGCTAGGCCACTCAAGGACATTGAGGCTTTTCCCAAAGCCTCTCCTGCGTTGTCTTGTCTGTGTACTCAGGGTCGTTGTCCTGCTGGAAGGAGAACCTTCACAACCAGTCTGAGGTCCTGAGCGCTAAGGAGCAGGTTGTCATCAACCATCGCTCTACACTTTAATCCATTCATCTTTCCTTCAATCCTGACTAGTCTCCAAGTCCTTGCTGCTGAAAATCATCCCACAGCATGATGCTGCCACCAACATGCTTCAACATAGGGATGGTGCAAGGTTTTCCCCAGACATGAGGCTTGGCATTCAGACCAAAGAGTTCAATCTTGGTTTCATCAGACCAGAGAATCGTGTTTCTCATGGTCTGAGTCCAAGTGGGCTGTCTGTGCATTTTACTAAAGAGTTACTTCCTTGTGTCCACTCTACCATAAAGGCCTGATTGGTGTAGTGCTACAGAGATGGTTGCCTTCTGGAACGTTCTCCCATCTCCACAGAGGAAACCTAGAGCTCCATCAGAGTGAGAATCGGGTTCTTGGTCTCCTCCCTGTCCAAGGCCCTTCTCCTCCTTTTACGCTGTTTGGCCAGGCGGCTAGCTCTAGGAAGAGTCTTGGTGGTTCCTCTTCCATTTAAGAATGATGGGGGCCACTGTGTTCTTGGGCACCTTCAATGCTGCAGAATTGTTTTGGTACCCTTCCCCAGATCGGTCCTGGACACAATTATGTCTTGGATCTCTGCAGACTTTTTCATCTACCTCATGGCTTGGTTTTTGCTCTGACATGCACTGTCAACTGTGGGACCTCATATAGACAGGTGTGTGCCTTTCCAAATCATGTCCAATCAATTGAATTTACCACAGGTGGACTTCAAGCAAGTTGTAGAAACATCTCAAGGATGATCAATAGAAACATGATGCACCTACTTTACGCCTCAAACTCAATCATCAAGTTCGCAGACGACGCAACAGTAGTAGGCTTGATAACCAAAAACGATGAGACAGCCTACAGGGAGGTGGTGAGAACTGTGGGATTTTGGTGCTCAGAAAATAACCTCTCACTCAACGTAAATAAAACTATGGAGATGATCGTAGACTTCAGGAAACATCAGAGGGAGCACCCTCCTATCCACAGTGATGGGTCTGCAGTGGAGAAGCTGGAAATATTCATGTTCCTCGGCCTACACATTACTGACAAACTGAAATTGTCCACCCATACAGACAGTGCGGTGAAAAAGGCACAACAGCGTCTCTTCAACCTCAGAAGGCTAAAGAAATTTGTTGTAACACCTAAAACCCTCGAACTTTTACAGATTCACATTTGAGAGCATCCTGTCGGGCTGTATCACCACCTTGTATGGCAACTGCACCGGCCATAACCGCAATGCTCTCCAGAGGGTGGTGCGGTCTGCCCAACGCTTTACAGGGGACAAACTTCCCGCCCTCCTGGACACCTACAGCACCCGATGCCACAGGAAGGCCAAAAAGATCAAAGACATCAACCACCCGAGTCACTTCCTGTTCAACCCGCTATCATCCAGAAGGCATGGTCAGTACAGGTGCATCAAAGCTTGGACCGAGAGACAAAAAAAACGCCATCACCCACACAGAGGCGGCTGCATATAGACATAGATTAGAAATCACTGGCCACTTTAAGGATAGAACACTAGCCACTTTAGTAATGCATCACTCATCTCTATGTATAAACTGCACTCTACACTATTCTACGGTATCTTAGTCACTAAATGTGTGTTTATATCACCCATCTCATATGTATATACTGGATTCTACACTACGTCACTGACTGCTAAACAGCCATCTTTAGCACATCAGAGTGCTGCCTGTAGACAAATTAGAAATCACTGTCCACCTTAAGGAAATGAAACACTAGCCACTTGATTAATGTTTCCACATCTCGCACTACTCATCTCATATGTATAAACTGTACGTAATAAAATTATTTGGTATCTTAGTCACTTTAATTGTGTTTACATACTGCATCACCAATTTTTTATGTACTGTATCAGCCCAGCCTCACATCCAATTCGCGCATATATGTACAAAATGTATTTCAGCAGATTTTGTGCGTTTTTGTGCATTTTTGTGTGGTTCAATTCATTCGAAAATACACAAATTTATGTGCTACTTAATTTGTGCGAAAAGACACGAATTTAACCAGTAGGCACACAAGCCTTTGCAACAACCATATACGCGACTATACCTTACCCTAACCTTAACCCTAACCTTAACCATTCTACTAACTATACCTAACCCTAACTCCAACTGGACCTAACCCTAACCCCCACCCTACGGACGGCCTACGCGCATATGTGTGGAGTGCACCCCCTCCCTTCCCCCCTCCGGGTTCCATGTGTCAGAGATGGAAGTGGATCAACCGACTCAAAACTAGAAACCAAACTCCTAGGTTGCACTATGGTTTCCACATCCGTTGACAAGCGGACCTAGACATCATGACCACACCACTCGATATGGACACATGGCAACCAACCGAGGACCAAACCTGCATAAGGTGCGCAACTCAAGGGATTTTGCCTGATCCTACATCGAGTTTAAGAACAAAAATTAAATATAAACTATCACGTCTATATGGTTGTTGAAAAGGCTTGTGTGTAGCCTACTGGTTAAATGTGTCTCTTTTCGCACTAATTAAGAAGCACATACATTTGTGTCTTTTCTCACGAATTAGGCCAGAAAAATGCACAAAAACGCACGAAATTTGCTGAAATGCATTTTGTACAGATTTGCACGAATTGATTGTGAGACTCTGTTGACTGTATATACTGTACACTATTCCACTCTATCTTAGTCCAATGCCGCCATGATTTACAGTGTATTTATATATTCTCAATCCATTCTTTAGTTAGATTTGTGTATTTGGGTAAATGTTGTGAAACTGTTAGATATTATTTGTTAGATATTACTGCACTGCCAGAGCTAGAAGCACAAGCATTTCACTACACCTGCAGTAACATCTGCTAACCACGTGTATGTGACCAATAAAATGTGATTTGTATTTCAGTTCGTTTTAATACATTTGCAAACATTTAAAAAAAGGTGTTTTTGCTTTGTCATGATTGATTATATTGCTGAGGAGTGTATTTAAAAAAAAAACAATTTTAGAATAAGGCTGCAAAATAACAAAATGTGGAAAAAGTCAATGGGTCTGAATACTTTCCGAAGGTACATACAATTATTTTGTATATATTGCATCAGTATTTTATATATGTAAAGGCATGAATCTCCCCTCTCATATCGCAGTGGGCTCCAATTCTACTGTTCAACAAGGATGAATGACACAGGAGAGCAAACGTACCTTGACAACTGGGATGCTTGCTTGGACCAGTTCTTTGTTGTGACAGTGCTGACCTTTGCTACCCAGGCCCTGTGCGTCCTCCTGGGGATACCAGCTCTGGTTTGGTGCTTCTGGCTCTCTCTGAGTGGAAGTCCCTCTGGAGGTCTCAAACCCACCCAGGTCTTCCCTATTAACCTGTTTGCAGTGGAGCTGATGATCTGTGTCGAGGGTCTCCTTGAGTTGATCAGCCACCTATTCATCCAGAAGGCTACAATGTTACGGCAGGCTGTGTATTTCCTGTATTACATCTCCTGGACCTGCAGGCCCCTGATCCAGAGCTGCATCTGTGTGGAGAGATACCTGGCAGTGGTCCAACCTGTGTCTTTCCTCAAGTACAGACTCCGGAGGTACAGGGTGGTGTGTTCAACCACGGTCTGGGTGTTGTCCCTCACTCATGCATGTTTTGCTATCCTTTTAATGAGTTATGAGGAAATCACAGTTTACGTGCTCATTAGTGTCTATTGCCTTGGGGTGGCTGTCATTTCTCTCTGCTGCTTCTTCATCCTGCGTGTGCTGAAGCAGCCTGGTCCAGGAGAGGTGGATGGGGTCGAGAAGAAACAGGAGACGACAGACCCATGCAAGATGAGAGCTTTTGGTATCATCCTAACCAACCTGGTGATCATCTTGGCAAGCTCCATCCTGGTGGTTGTTAGTTGGGCCACACTGTCATCCAGTCTTGACATCACCTGCATTGTCTACCCCATGTTGCAGATCGGTAACATCTTCAGTGTCCTGGTCTCACCCCTGATGCACCTCTACAGAGAGGGAAGGCTGCCATGTCGAAGAGGGACAGAGACACGTTAGACTTACAGTTGTGGGCTCTAAAAGTACAGGTTGTTGTGACAAACTATCACTAGGAGATGATAGAGAATTGTGTTAAATACGCATTGAATTAAAAATGTTCTGTCAATATTACAGCTCAACCTAACGTATTAGATGCTGAAACCGTATGTAAAACCTATGTAGATGCGACAAAGGCAAAGAATAATGTGTCATCTTATATTTGATCAGGTTAGTTTAAATTTGGTGGCATGGACTGTAACAATAGCATTTTGTGAGATACAGCATGTTAGCATTAGAGTTGTGGTTTACAAAAGCTGCATCACTTGTTTAGCATTCATAGTGAATGTTGGATTGTTTAATTAATTACACAGTTAGTATTAGGATGAGGTGGCTTGATAGTGAATTAGAACTATTCATTTAGCATCAGCATTAAGGACTGGATTGTCTTCTTCATGTTATGTTCTACATTGAATTTAGGATCCTTCTCTGTCATTAAGATTACATAATGATATTTAAATGTATGGGGACTGACTGTGCATGAGTCTTGGCTAATGGTGTCATCGTGAAGTTCCATCTACACTGGAGAAAGAAAAACATGGCCGCTGATGTAAACATTGGCTATTTGAATGGCAGATGTACCTTAATTATAAAGTGAATACATTTGTTAGATATAGGCTACTCTAGATGAGTATCATCTTGTTCTGAGCGCTCTTCACAGCATACTGTAGGTTTTAAACCCAAACTCCTGGACAGAGGTATAGACGCTCATTCTACCCCAATAAGAACAAGCCACAGAAGGTACAGTGAAACTCAATGTCTTACGTTGTCTGAAAAACCATAGTAACTTCAATCAATTTGTAAAAACAACATTGACTATCTTTGTGTTTTATATCACTTCACATGATGAAACATTTTACCTGCTACAACTCTTCAGATACACAAATTACTATTCTTCTTCAGCTCTTACTATTCTTCAGATGACAATAACACAGGACATGTAGCAATGAAGGAACCAAAATCCTGATCCCGTCAGGTTTAACCACACCAGGGGGTTTGACTATTATGACTCCTGGTACTGACTCCTCAACTTCCTCCTGGGCCTGGTCACCAACACCTAGTACCTGTGGCTGGTGGAAGATGGCCCTTCTGTCCTGGTGAACCAGGAGATATTCACCATCAACCAGTCTGTCATTGAGCTTCTCTGCTGCCTCTACTCACCTCTATTGGTCACCAACGTCCTCTTCATCAAAAGTTGACCCTTCATTTTGCCAGGCTTTGGCTTGGTATAGATAGAACGTCCGCTGTTCCAGTGCTGCATCTGTGTGGAGCTCTACCTGGCCGTGATCTACCCTGTGGTCTTTCTCAAGTACAGATCCCTGAGGTACAGGGAGGCATGTGTGACCGTAAAATGGTTGCCTACACTCTGTCTCCTTGTGTTAATGGGTGCTACCAGAGGCAGAATCAAATTCAACGCTGGGATCTTCACTGCGGTTCTGCTCATGAATGTGTTTCGCAGTGTCTTCATACTGAGGGTGCTAAGAAGAGAGCATCCAGTACTGTCCATATTATCCTGTTAACCTTGATACTGAACTACTCTCCTATGATCATCAGGGCAATCCTTCAGGATCATATTTCTTTGAGATCATTCAGGTGTATTCTGACCCCCATTACTTTCTCCTTCAGGGTGTTGGGTAGCTTTACTCAGCATCTCCACTACCTCCACAGGGCTGGGAAACTAACCTGCATCGGGGGTTAACCTTCTAGAGTCTAATCCCTGTCTAAACCAGGGAGGGAGAAATGTTTTAAACTGGTCATAGTCTTTGATTTAGAATTTGAAGATCCCTTATTATGGTATGAAACACTGAATTTGTCATTACTGCTATTAGCCAATAGAAACACAAATAACTGACTCAGGGAACAACAGATATTTTCAATTTTTGGGGGAACTACGTTTTTTTCTGAAGTGTCTGTCCTATATCTGATCGATATAAGAACATCAGGAAACTTAAAAAAAAAAAATATACATATATATATTTACACACACATACATATATACTCTGAAAGTGATTTAATATATACATATACACCTTATTTTAGGCACCAAAGTATCTCCATATATACTTCCATCATTTTTGATAACTGTTACCGGGACCTTCAGATGAGTCTTGTGAGGCTTGTGGGCATCCTAGGGCAAACCATTACATTTGAAAGAGTATCAGCTTTCCACAGAGGGGTCATATTACTGTGGAAGCTACTGACAGAAATTGACTGAAGAGGCTGCCACAACGTCAGACGAGTCTTGCGAGCCAAACAGTTCGGATGCTACAGACATTATCTTGAGAAGACCGATTTTCAGGATGTCTCAATGTCTGACAAACACTGCTCTCTCTCTGCCACCTTGCACCGCAGGTGCGGAAGGGAGATATCAGCGGATCTCCCTCCTATAGCTTTAACAAACGGATTTTCTTTAGCTTTAACCGACAGATTTTGAATTATGGTAATGACATTTCTGCGAGTGTTAAAGAGGAGGATAACTTCATTACTCATGTTATCACAGTAGCATTGCTTCTTTGTTGTTTCGAGGTTTTAACATTTTGAATACAGTAAGTGGTTTATGGTTATACTCAAGTGTGTGTTTGGAGGGGGCCAATTTATTTGTTGTTGTATAGCTGAGTAAAATTAGCGTTAACATTCTCATTCACCTCATTCTCACAATTCCAACCTACTCCTAACTGTTTTTCTTTGACAAAATGTAACCTCGAAAAATATATACTACCATTTTAACTTTGCAAAAGCATCTTTTAACTTGCATTTCATCGTGCAAGCAGTTGTTTCTCTACTTTTGAGTGATGTTCTATATTGAATTGTACTGCTGTATGTTTTAAAAGAAGTGTGGAATAAAGCATCTGTTTGATTCAACAGTTCAGGTCCCTGTCTGTCACTTGTGATTACAGCATTTCATCAAATATAAATGCCCCTTCAGTGATAAATGCACCTGTCTTGGCTAAATGTATCACCTTTAGGAAGATGCAAACCCAGACAGGGACACTGGAAATCAAATGAACTTTTTTTTAAACATTGGGAACCTGCCTGATGTTTTCATTAGCTATTTGTATGACAGCCAACATAGTCTTTTAGCTGTTGTAACTGCCTCTGTTTAGGAGGCCTAATTCTGGATATTCAACATTGTTGTGTTTTAAAAGAAAACTATATACACAGACTGAAACACAGAGAAGATAGCTTACTTGTCCTGTTAGTCTTTATGAGAAGTGCCAATGATGAGGTTTTTTTAATGAAATATCCCCACTAGCTGTTGCCAAAGCAGCAGCTACTCTTCCTGGGATCCAAACAAATTAAAGCAAAAACAAAACATTTAAATTAAACAGTGCACATAACAATATTACTCAATCACAAATCTATAATGCAACATTCATAATACCAACACACATAGGAGTGTGTAGAGTGTTTGTGCTAGCATGTGTGTGTGTGTATACATGTGTATGTGTGTGTCTTCACAGTCCTCGTTGTTCCATATGGCGTAGTTGTTCTGTTTTTTTAAAATCAGATTTTACTGCTTCCATGAGTTACTTGATGTGGAATGAAGTTCCATGTAGTCATGGGTACTGTGCATTTTCTACAGTCTATACTCGACTATGGGACTGTGAAGAGAGCCCTGGTGGCATGTCTACAGTCTGTACTTGACTATGGGACTGTGAAGAGAGCCCTGGTGGCATGTAGTGATGCAGTCAATCGCTCCTCTACTGTACTTTGAGCCAGATTGAGATTGACTATTATGTAATTGATGTAAACTCCCTGTGTACATTTCAGGGCCAGCCATGCTGCTCTGGGCTAAAAATTTTGTTTCTTTTTTGGCACATATGACTGGGCAGTAGTCCAGGTGAGACAAAACCAGGGCTGGTTGGACTTGTTTTGTTGATAGCAATGTCAAAACAGAAGAGCAGTGCTCGATGACTGACAGACCTCTCCTCATCTTATCTTATCGACCATTGCATCAATACCGTTTGACCAGGACATCTTACACTCCAGCGTTACACCAAGAAGTTTAGTCTCCTCAACTTGCTCAATTTCCACATTATTCATTACATGATTGAGTTGAGGTTTAGGGCATATTACATGTCCCTTGTACAATGCTTTTAGTTTTGGAAAAATATAGGACAAGCTTGAACTGACTCCAGTTCTTTGTCAAGTGTTACATGGAGTTCACTTGCCGTGTTAGTTGACGTGTAAAATGCTAAGTCATAACATTCACAAATTAAATCCAGATCGCATTTATGTCATTCATTTGGAATGAATAATATTTGCTTAGTTCATCATCAACAGTAATTCATATATTTGCCAGCTTTATTCAGAAACATTGGCAGGTCATCAGTAAAGATTGAAATAAGTAAGGGGGCTTATTGTCACGCCCTGATCTGTTTCACCTTTCCTTGTCTCCACCTCCTCCAGGTGTCACCCATCTTCCCCACTTATTGTCTGGGTATTTATACCTGTGTTTTGTCTGTCTATGCCAGTTTGTTTTGTTTGTTCAAGCTTACCAGCATTTGTCCTTTCAGCTCCTGTCTTTTCCCAGCCTCTCTTTTCTAGTTGCCACAGCTTTTGTCGGAATGAGTGGACCAAAGCGCATCATGGTAAGTGTTCATGATAAATGTATTACTCAAAACACTCAAACAAAATAACAAAGTTGGAAAACCGAAACAGTCCTGTCAGGTGCAGACACTAAACAGAAAACAACTACCCACAAAACCCAATCGAAAAAAGACAACTTATATATGATCCCAAATCGGAGACAACGATAGACCGCTGCCTCTGATTGGGAACCACACCAACATAGAAATAAATAAACTAGAATGCCCACCCTGTCACACCCTGGCCTAACCAAAATAGAGAATGAACCCCCCCCCCCCCCAAAGGTTCGGACTCCGGGCGCAAAACCTGACTCTAAAGGGGAGGGTCCGGGTGGGCATCCCTTCACGGCAGCGGCTCTGATGCGGGACGTAGACCCCCCTCCACCCCGCAGATCCCTCCGCTTTGGTGGCGGCCCTGGTGCATGGACCTTCACTGGAGGGACCGGAGCCTCCGGCGACTGGGGAGCTGGCCCTGTTGCTGCAATAAACATTGTTACTTCGATAGTCTGCATCTGGGTCTTACCTTGGTTCTGATAGTAAAAACACAGGTATAAATACCCAGAGGATGAGTGGGGAAGTAGGGAAACACCTGGAGGGGGTGGACAAGTGAAACAGATTAGGGCGTGACACCTATACAGTTGCCCTGGGGAATGCCCAACTATTCCTGTATTATATTGGAGAGGCTTTCATTAAAGAACACCCCATGTGATCTGTTAGACAGGTAAATCTCGATCCACACTACAGCAGGGGGTGTAAAGCCATAACAGCAGCAGATTATGATTGATAATGTCAAAAGATGCACTGAAGTCTAAGAAAACAGCTCTAACAATCTTCTTAATAACAATTTATTTCAGCCAATCATTAGTCATTTGTTTAAGTAACGTACATGTTAGGTGCCCTTCCCTATAAGCGTGCTGGAAGTCAGTTGTTAATTTGTTTACTGTGCAATAGCATTGGTCCTGGTCACACACCATTTTTTACAACACTTTGCTGAGGGCTGGTAACAGGCTGATTGGTAATCTGTTTGGGTCAGTAAAGGGTGCTTTGCTGTTCTTGGGTAGCTGAATTACTTTTGCTTCTCTCCAGGGCTGTAGGCACACTCTTTTCTGTAGCCTTAGACTGAAGAGATGGCAAGTAGGAGATCTAATATTGCCTACTATCATCCTCATTCTTTTTCCATGACTATCAGACACAGATGGCTTGTCATTGTTGTCAGACAACATTATTTTTTCACCTCTTCCACACTCACTTTTCGGAATTCAGAATTACAATGCTAGTCTTTCACAATTTGGTCAGTTATGCATGGATACAGTTGCAGAAGGAGGAGGAGAAGTCCCAGGGTTCTTAGCTTAGTGATGAGCTACGTGGGCACAATGGTGTTGAACACTATGTAGCCTATATAGAAAGTCTTAATGTGTGTTTTTTCCCCCACCTTTATTTAACCAGTTGAGCTAGTTGAGAACAAGTTCTCATTTGCAACTGCGACCTGGCCAAGATAAAGCATAGCAGTGTGAACAGACAACACAGAGTTACACATGGAGTAAACCATTAACAAGTCAATAACACAGTAGAAAAAAAGGGGGTCTATATACATTGTGTGCAAAAGGCATGAGGAGGTAGGCGAATAATTACAATTTTGCAGATTAACACTGGAGTGATAAATGATCAGATGGTCATGTACAGGTAGAGATATTGGTGTGCAAAAGAGCAGAAAAGTAAATAAACAAAAACAGTATGGGGATGAGGTAGGTACAAATGGGTGGGCTATTTACCGATAGACTACGTACAGCTGCAGCGATCGGTTAGCTGCTCAGATAGCAGATGTTTGAAGTTGGTGAGGGAGATAAAAGTCTCCAACTTCAGCGATTTTTGCAATTCGTTCCAGTCACAGGCAGCTGAGAACTGGAACGAAAGGCGGCCAAATGAGGAGTTGGCTTTAAGTATGATAAGTGAGATACACCTGCTGGAGCGCGTGCTACGGATGGGTGTTGCCATCGTGACCAGTGAACTGAGATAAGGCGGAGCTTTACCTAGCATGGACTTGTAGATGACCTGGAGCCAGTGGGTCTGGCGACGAATATGTAGCGAGGGCCAGCCGACTAGAGCATACAAGTCGCAGTGGTGGGTGGTATAAGGTGCTTTAGTGACAAAACGGATGGCACTGTGATAAACTGCATCCAGTTTGCTGAGTAGAGTGTTGGAAGCAATTTTGTAGATGACATCGCCGAAGTCGAGGATCGGTAGGATAGTCAGTTTTACTAGGGTAAGTTTGGCGGCGTGAGTGAGGGAGGCTTTGTTGCGGAATAGAAAGCCGACTCTTGATTTGATTTTCGATTGGAGATGTTTGATATGAGTCTGGAAGGAGAGTTTACAGTCTAGCCAGACACCTAGTTACTTGTAGATGTCCACATATTCAAGGTCGGAACCATCCAGGGTGGTGATGCTGGTCAGGCGTGCGGGTGCAGGCAGCGAACGGTTGAAAAGCATGCATTTACTATGCGAAACGGACACACACATTTACAATATCTGAAATTTGGCTCGGAGAGTGAAGAGTGTGGACAAATTACCAGTAGAGAAGTGGATAGAACACTAAAACAAAACTAGGGAGCAAAGAATAATACGAATACTGCAGGAAGCTAAAGGAATAACCGGACAACAAATGTAAAAAAAAAAATGGAAATAGAAATATCAATAGCTACAAGATAGGTACGGGGCAACAGAGAACAACCAGTGGAGGGGCTAATGATCTTGGAGCGGGGGGTAAAGTTCTCAGCTTCAGGGTGTATAGCTGCAGGGCTATAGCGGCGTGCCAGAGCATACGGCTTGACCTTCTTGGATACCGGTCCGTGCTGCGGAAGCGAAGTGGCCTGGGCCTTACCTTTCCCGGAGAGGTCCGGGGCAATTTCCAAGCCCCCTGGAAGTCGTCCCGGAGCAGGCAGAGCTGACTTCAGGCAATGAATGTGGCAGAATGGGCTCCAGCCCCCGATGGCACCAGTAGACCTGTCAATCAAGGGATTGTGTTGCTGGAGCCAAGAGAATCCCAATACCACGGGAACCTGCAGAACCTCAATTAGCAGGAACTGGATCGTCTCGCTGTGGTTCACCGACACTCGAAGGTTGATGGGGGTGGTATGGTGGGTGTCCCCGACTTTAGAGCGTCCGTCCAGTGCTCTAACATCCATGGGAATGGAGAGAGGTTGAGTGGGGTTGCCCAGCTTGGATGCCAGGATAACGTCCATAAGACTCATATCGGCCCCCGAGTCGATGTGTATCTAGAGAGACTTGAACACCTCTTACTTGCCAATGGTGGCTCCTTTGGAGGAGATGGCATTGCAGAGCTGGTCCAAGTCTTCTGTGTCAGTCATAGCCAGTTCGTACTATCACGTTATAAATCAAATCAAATTCATTTATATATCCCTTTATACATCAGCTGATATCTCAAAGTGCTGTACAGAAACCCAGCCTAAAACCCCAAACAGCAAGCAATGCAGGTGTAGAAGCACGGTGGCTAGGAAAAACTCCCTAGAAAGGCCAAAACCTAGGAAGAAACCTAGAGAGGAACCAGGCTATGTGGGGTGGCCAGTCCTCTTCTGGCTGTGACGGGTGGAGATTATAACAGAACATGGCCAAGATGTTCAAATGTTCATAAATGACAAGCATGGTCAAATAATAATAATCACAGGCAGGGCTCAGGTCCTCCGAGAGAGAGAAAGAAAGAGAGAAAGAGAGAATTAGAGAGAGCATACTTAAATTCACACAGGACACCGGATAGAACAGGAGAAGTACTTCAGATATAACAGACTGACCCTAGCCCCCCGACATATAAACTACTGCAGCATAAATACTGGAGGCTGAGACAGGAGGGGTTAGGAGACACTGTGGCCCCATCCGAGGACACCCCCGGACAGGGCCAAACAGGAAGGATATAACCTTATAAGGTATGACCCAGGTGCAGACAGTGTTGAAGAAACAAATGTTTATTTGTTAAACAGGGGTAGGCAAACGACAGGTCCAGGCAGGCAGGGGTCAATAATCCAGGGAGGGTGTAAGACACCAGAACAGCAGGCGGGCTCAGGGTCAGATCAGGCAGAGGTCGGTAATCCAGAGTAGAGGCAAAGGTACAGGACGGCGGGCAGGCTCAGGGCAGGCAGGAAAGGTCAAAACCTGGAAACTAGGAAACAGGGACTATAGCAAAGACAGGAGCAAGGAAAAAAGCTGGTATTAACTGGCCCAGACAGAAAACACAGGTATAAGTTCACAGGGGATAATGGGGAAGATGGGTGACACCTGGGGGGGGGGGATAGAGACAAGCACTATCTCTACGGTGAAGCATGGTGGTGGCAGTATCATGCTGTGGGGATACTTTTCAGCGGCAGGGACTTGGAGACTAGTCAGGATTGAGGGAAAGATGAACGGAGCGTTGTACAGAGAGATCCTTGATGAAAACCTGCTCCAGAGCACTCAGGACCTCAGACTGGGGTGAACTTTCATCCTCCAACAGGACAGCGAACCTAAGCAAACAGCCAAGAAAATGTAGGAGTAGCATCGGGACAAGTCTCTGAATGTCCTTGAGTGGCCCAACCAGAGCCCAGACTTGAACCCGATTTAACATCTCTGGAGAGACCTGAAAATAACTGTGCAGTGACGCTCCCCATCCAACCTGACAGAGCTTGAGAGGATCTGCGGAGAAGAACGGGAGAAACTCCCAAAATACAGGTGGGCCAAGCTTGTATCGTCATACCCAAAAAGACTTGAGGCTGTAATCGCTTCCAAAGGTGCTTCAATATTGTACTGAGCAAAGGGTCTGAATACTTATGTAAATGTGATATCAGTTTTTAATTTGTAATAAATAAGCAAAAATGTCTAAATACCTGTTTTTCCTTTTAAAATGGGGTATTGCGTGTAGATTGATCATGGGGAAAAATCTTGGGAAAAATGAAGGGGAATATTTTCCGAATGCATTGTACATGCCCTTATACAAGTTATTAATAAAAAAACAGTGTGTCTTGTTCTGCTTCTATTAACTGCTCCTGCATTCGTCCCTTGTCATCAGCAACAGAGCATTAAAAAATTTTTTTAAATTCAACTACGCAAGTCAGTTAAGCTCTAATTGATTGGTGTCCCTATACCGGACAGTTGTTGTTAACGTGCGCCAATGTGACTAGATGTTGTTAATGTGCGCTAATGTGACTTGAATGATGTTGTAAGTAACTTTCCAGGGCTTATATGTGCAAAACGCTTAAATTATTGTTAATCCTACTGCATTGTCCAATTTACAATAGCTATTACAGTGAAAAAATACCATGGTGTTGTTTGAGGAGAGCATAACAACAAAAGCATTTTATCGCGGCAACTGGTTTGATACATTCACCTCTGAAGGTAAATCATGTATTTACATTCAGGGGCGGCAAGTGGTTAGAGTGTTGGACTAGTAACTTAAAGAATTAGTTCTTAACTGACTTGTCTAGTTAAATAAAGGAATAAATATTCTTGCTCTGATTTGTCATCCTGGGGGTCCCAGAGATAAAATGTACCACAGTTTTGTTTGATAAAATCCATTTTTATATTCAAATGTAGGAACTGGGTTCTACAGTGTGAACCCCTGCTGTTTCTGGACCCACAGCCACTGCGCCCGTCCATCTAGATGTGTGAAGGTTAGTGTCTTTTCTTGTAGAGAAGCTAATTATCCATCATGTATGTTCTTCCTGGTAGTGTGTAAACTTACATTTTTTATTACCATATAATTTTTGTATTTTCTCTGTAGTTATGTACTTGAAAATGCATCAATTGACCAATTCGGGACATTTGGGCAGACTTGATTTGTCAAGTTCTGACCTTAGTTCCTTTGTTTTGTAATAAATAGGCCACTATGTCTGAAGCCCATATGAAATCAAATCAAAATCAAATCAAATCAAATATATTTATATAGCCCTTCGTACATCAGCTGATATCTCAAAGTGCTGTACAGAAACCCAGCCTAAAACCCCAAACAGCAAGCAATGCAGGTGTAGAAGCACAAGCATATGATTTGATTATGTAAGGTGAGAGTCAGCCCTGGCAGGTGGATGGGTTAACCTGTGGCTGGGACAAACAGGTGCTGAGTGATATGAGTAATGGTGTTTCCCTTTATGCTCAGCCAAAATGCAAATCCCTGAGCAGGCTGAAATTGCATATTTACATGTGCATGATCGCATGTAAAAGGGTAGAATTTCTAGCCAAATAAAATGACTTCATGTAAACTCAACATAAAATTTGTGCTCAATGCACAAAGATTTGTGTATGTTAACTTAAGCTGCATTACTTGTTCAGCATTATAGGGTATGTAATTTTGTATACAACGTACAGTTGAAGTCGGAAGTTTACTTACACTTAGCTTGGAGTCATTAAAACTTTTTTTTCAACCACTCCACAAAATCTTCTTAACAAACTACAGTTGTGGCAAGTCGGTTAGGACATCTACTTTGTGCACAAGTCATTTGTCCAACAATTGTTTACAGACAGATTATTTCACTTATAATTCACTGTATCACAATTCCAGTGGGTCAGAAGTTTACATACACTAAGCTGACTGTGCCTTTCAAACAGCTTGGAAAATTCCAGAAAATTATGTCATGGCTTTAGAAGCTTCTGATAGGCTAATTGACATAATTTGAGTCAATCGGGGTGTACCTGTGGATGTATTTCAAGGCCTACCTTCAAACTCAGAGCCTCTTTGCTTGACATCATGGGAAAAATCAAAAAGAAATCAGCCAAGACCTCAGAAAAAAATTGTAGACCTCCACAAGTCTGGTTCATCCCTGGGAGCAATTTCCAAATATCTGAAGGTACCACGTTCATCCGTACAAACAATAGTACGCAAGTAGAAACACCATGTGACCACGCAGCCATCATACCACTCAGGAAGGAGATGCGTTCTGTCTCCTAGCGAAGAACATTCTTTGGTGGGAAAAGTGCAAATCAATCCCAGAACAACAGCAAAGCACCTTGTGAAGATGCTGGAGGAAATGGGTACAAAAGTATCTATATCCACTGTAAAACGAGTCCTATATCGACAAAACGTGAAAGGCCCCTCAGCAAGGAAGAAGCCACTGCTCCAAAACTGCCATAAAAAAGCCAGACTATGGTTTGCAACTGCACAAGGGGACAAAGATCATACTTTTGGAGGAATGTCCTGATGTCTGATGAAACAAAAATAGAATTGTTTGGCCAAAATGACCATTGTTATGTTTGGAGGAAAAGGGGGAGGCTTGCAAGCCAAAGAAAATCCTCACAACTGTGAAGCACGGGGTGGCAGCATCATGTTGTGGGGGTGCTTTGCAGCAGGAGGGACTGGTTCACTTCACAAAATAGATGGCATCATGAGGTTGGAAAATTATGTGGATATATTGATGCAACATCTCAAGACATCAGTCAGGAAGTTAAAGCTTGGTCGCAAATGGGTCTTCCAAATGGACAATGACCACAAGCAATCTTCCAAAGTTATGGAAAAATGGCTTTAGGACAGCAATGTCAAGGTATTGGAGTGGTCATCACAAAGCCCTGACCTCAATCCCATAGAAAATGTGGGCAGAACTGAAAAAGCATGTGCGAGCAAGGAGGCCTACAAACCTGATTCAGTTACACCAGCTCTGTCAGGAGGAATGGGCCAAAATTCACACAACTTATTGTGGGAAGCTTGTGGAAGGCTACCTGAAACGTTTGACCCAAGTTAAATAATTTAAAAGCAATGCTACAACATACTAATTGTGTGTATGTAAACTTCTGACCCACTGGGAATTTGATGAAATAAATAAAAGCTGATTAAATGACAGGAATTGTGAAAAACTGAGTTTAAATGTATTTGGCTGAGGTGCATGTAAACTTCCAACTTCAACTGTATGTATAATATTAGCACAGGTTGTCTAGATATGGGATTGGACCTATTCATTTTGCATCAGCATAATGGAATGTCTTTTTCTTCATGTTATATTGTACTTTTGAACTTAGATCCTTGTCTGTCACTTAGATTGCACAATGTTGTTCAAATATATGGGGGCTTGACTGTGGACAATCGTCTTAACTTGGCTAATAGTGTCATCTTTATGCAACATTCTGGCCCTGACAGTTCACACAAAAAAAACGTGGACCCACCTGATGTAAACTTTGGCTATTTGAAAGGCAGATTCATGTCAATTCAAAAGTCAATAAGGTTGTCGAATATAGGCTACTCTAGATGAGTGTCATCTTGTTTTGAGCACTCTTCACACCATAATGTTGGAGCCAAATCAGAATCCCTGGACAAAGGCACAGACGCTCATTCCTCCCAGATAACAACAAGCCACAGCAGGTACAATGACAACTCAATATCTTACCTTGTCTTGAAAATCCTCAGTCAATGTTATCATTTTGTAATAATAACATTGTCTATCCATGAGTATCAGCTTGCTTCCTGTGAGGATAAACTTATTTTACACTGTGTTAAACCTCTCTAGAGGTTACTACTTACCTCTTCTCTTGATTTTCTACTCTCCCCCTCTTTGTCTTAGAACACAGGTCTTCCTATTCTTCAGAGAATAAAGTAACAGAGGATATGCGGCAATGAAGGAACCAAACTCCTATTTTCACGACTCCCAGACTTAAATGAATATGATGGTCCTGGGTGTGTCCCACCTGTCTGCCAGTCTAACTGGGAACAGAGGTGTTCAACTGCCTCCTGGCCTGGTCACCAACAACTGGTACCTGTGGCTAGTGGCTGGCGGCCCTTCGGTCCAGGTGAAACAGGAGCTCTTCAACGTCAACCAGTCTGTCATGAATCTTCTACACACCACTATTGGTCACCAATGTCCTCTTCATCAAAAGTTTGATCATTCATTCGGACAGGGTACACTTTTGTCTTTGCTGAGTTTGGACCTGTTCCAGTGCTGCATCTGTGTGGAGCTCTACCTGGCGGGGATCTACCCTGTGGCCTCCTCAAGTACAGACCCCTGAGGTACAGGGATGCATGTGTGTGGAGCTCTACCTGGAGGTGATCTACCCTGTGGTCTCTCTCAAGTAGACCCCTGAGGTACAGGGCTGCATCTGTGTGGAGCTCTACCTGGCGGTGATCTACCCTGTGGTCTCCCTCAAGTACAGACCCCTGAGGTACAGGGCAGCATCTGTGTGGAGCTCTACCTGGCGGTGATCTACCCTGTGGTCTCCTCAAGTACAGACCCCTGAGGTACAGGGCAGCATCTGTGTGGAGCTCTACCTGGCAGTGATCTACCCTGTGGTCTCCCTCAAGTACAGACCCCTGAGGTACAGGGCAGCGTGTGTGATCATGGCATGGTTGATGACACTCGGCCTCTTCGGTTCAATGGGCGCTACCGAAGGCTGCATCGAGTTCAACGCTGGTATCTTCGCTGTGATTCTGTTCACTGATGTGTTCTGCAGTGTCTTCATACTGAGCGTGCGGTAAAAAAATTACTGTCACCTCATGCTCACAATTACGACCTATTCCTGACTGTTTTGCTTGGTTTCACAAGATCTAACCATAAAATATATATAACACAATTTTAACTTTGCAATGTCATCTCTTAACTTGTATTACATGCTGTATAGCCAGCCTGGTCTCATAGACTAGCCATAATGTAGTAAATAGGGCACACTCACATTAGTATGATATTTTACATTTTGTATAGTTACATAAGACAGAAGGTTACTTGATGGGACATTTGAGAAGTGTCTAACTTCATATTCATCATTGCCAGCATCAACATACTGTATGTGAAATTACTTATTTTTTTACATTTAAACCTTATTTAACTAGGCAAGCGCTACCAATGACATCGTCAGTGTGAATCACATGATTTTTACTTTACTTTAACTAGGCAAGTCAGTTAATTAAGTACAAATTCTTACTTATAATGACAGACCACCCCTGTCAACTGGGACAAAGCTGGGCTAACTGTGTACCACCCTACAAGACTCCCAATCATGGCAGGATGTGATACAGCCTGGACTCGAACCAGGCACTGTAATGATGCCTCTTGCACTGAGATGCAGAGGCGTTGCGCCACTCAGGAGCTGAATCACTTATGATTGGCATTGCCTACTAATTGGATACTAATTGTGTACTAAATACCTGATGATGTCATTGGAAATGCTTTTCTTCCTATATATTTCTTACTACAAAACAGAAACTCACAATTTTCACAATTAGAAATTTGGAGGTACTCTATACACTTCACAGCCTCTCATAATGAACCGTCCGTCCATTATCGAGAACCACATAGCAGATGTTTTAACAGGGTCATGAGCAATTGAGTTTTACAGGTATTTCCTGCACCTATCTAGCTCAAATTCTAGACTTGGGATTAAAACGAGTCTATAGAGTCCATAATGTGACACTGGACATTGTTTGGAGCATTTCCGACAACGCTAACACCTTTGTTGGCCGAAACTCAGATTTCTAACACCAGTTCGGGTTGCTCGGCAACAACACAGCAGCTTGCACCATACCATCAGTCATAATAAGTGTATGGAACAAACCTAGGCTACTGTATATAGCTAGCTATATGGTGGTATTCAAGCTGAGGTTAATCAAGAAAGACAAACTAATAATTGTATTAAATAGGTAGATAACATTACCTTTTAACCTATGGCAGAGGTTAAAAAGCCATAACACACACATTTTCTCAACAACAGGTTATTGTCAATAATATCAAAGGCTGCACTGAAATCTAACAGTACAGCTCCCACAATCTTCCTATTATCAATTTCTTTCAGCCAATCAACAGTCATTTGTGTCAGTGCAGTACATGTTGACTGCATTTTCTCTATAAGTATGCTGAAAGTCTGTTGTTAATTTGTTTACAGAGATATAGCAATGCATTTGGTCAAACACCATTGTTTCCCAAGAGTTTGCGAAGAGCTGGCAGCAAGCTGATAGGTCTGCTGTTACAGCCAATAAAGACTGCTTCCCTCCAGAGCTGAGGACAAACACTTTCCTATAGGCTCAGATTAAAGATATGACAGATAGGAGTGGCTATAGAGTCAGCCACCATCCTCAGTAGGATGGTAACTGACGTCTTTTTCCACCCATCTTTTAACCTATATCCAATGACATAGTTAACCGTTTTTGTTGATTGCACTTTGGATACACGTTAACGGACAACACCCAACTTTAAATCAAAACTAGACTTTGAACTGTGCCCAGTGGGAATGCCTAATTCTGGAGTTGATTCTGATCTTCAATATTTTTGTGTTTTAAAGGAAAACTACACAGAGAAAAAAAAAAGATTTTACTCAACATGTCAGTGGTTCTGGGACCCTTCAAAAATCAAAAAATCAAAAAGGATGTGGTTGTCAGAATTTCAAACATTATGTCCCTCCATATTATGGCTAATCCTTATACATGTCTATAAACATATGAATATTATTCAATAATCATTACCATGACTGAATGACAAGCTACTCCTTACTAGCCTACATAATATTACTTTATTACTGAATTATAACATACTATTAAAACAAACTACACATTTCACACATCAACTCTCTATATAGTATTATAACGCTAGCATTATTAACACTACAGATATGTAAATATAGTTTAGATCTTGATTAATGCATTTAATAAAAAACATTTCACTCTTTTGAAAAAGGGCGTGTGTGTAACGCTCAATGAGTGAAGAGGTGTGGAGTCAGGCGCAGAGAGCAAAAGGATGCGGGGAAAAACACGCTTTAATGTCCAGGGAAAAATAACATGAACAAAAATGGTAACAAAATAAGAAAATAAAGGACAGCGAGAAACCCGAAATACAAACATAAATCACTAACACAATACAGACGAACAAGCCCGCACAAACAGAAGCGGGCTGAACGAACTTAAATAACCCCACCCAACCAACCAAACAAGAAACAGGTGATACCAATAGACAAAACTAAACGAACACAGAACAAAGGATCGGTGGCAGCTAGTAGACCGGCGACGACGACCGCCGAGCGCCACCCGAACCAGAAGGGGAGCCACCTTCGGTAATATTCGTGACAGTGTGTTTAAACATAGAATGTATGTTTTTTAAATGAACATATCACATAGAGTTTACATGTATGTGAAAATCTATACTGTATTCACTGTGTGATTAGAGCTCCAGAATCCAAACAACAGACTAATACTATGTATGGCTGAAGTCCATATGATTTCATTATGGAAGGTGAAAGTGTCAGCACTTGCAGGTGGCTGGGTTAACCTGTGGCTGGGTTAGACAGGTGCTGAGGGATGATGCTTATTCAAAATGCAAATCCCTGAGCATGTTGAAATGTAATCTGTGTGTGTGTGTGTGCGTGCGTGTGTGTGTGTAACATATGCATTTAGGTCATCTGCGTTTTGTTCATGACTAGCTTGCTGTAAACGAATCATACAATGGTGCTCAATGTATCAATGCCCACAGATGTGTTTATGTAAAGAATGCAACACGTGACCTGTTAGGAAGATCACAGGACATTGGCTGAAATCACTCATACATGTAGCTGATGTTCCATCAGGTTGGACACAGCCTTCTGAAGGAGAGAGAAACACAAATATTGTGAATCAGGGTCTGACTTACCAAAACAATTAGGGTAGGTAATTTTACATTTTAACATCTCTGAGTATGTTTTCTCAGGCTAAATGTTTTACATCTCCTCTTCATGTTTCCGTTCAAACCTCCTGAGACAATGCACAATGCTTTGACTGACAAGAGACATCACAGTATGTTTTATGTATCTTTGCAACAGTATATTGCTTCAGTATTTTGCCAACAATATATTAAAACAAGTCATTCTGATCTTCAATATTTCTGTGTTTTACAAATAATCTACACACAGACACAAATAAACTAGATTTTACTCAACATGTTAGTGTTTTGGGGATCATTGGAAGCCTAAAGCATGTGGAAGTCAGAATTTAAAATCTAATGCTTTTCTCTCTATTTACTGACAACTCCTTATACATGTAAACTGAACAGAAACCATGACTGAATGACAAGTTACTACTTACTGGCAACTCCTTATACATGTAAACTGAACAGAAACCATGACTGAATGACAAGTTACTACTTACTGGCAACTCCTTATACATGTAAACTGAACAGAAACCATGACTGAATGACAAGTTACTACTTACTGAAACAACTCCTTATACATGTAAACTGAACAGAAACCATGACTGAATGACAAGTTACTACTTACTGGCAACTCCTTATACATGTAAACTGAACAGAAACCATGACTGAATGACAAGTTACTACTTACTGACAACTCCTTATGCAACTCCATGTAAACTGAACAGAAACCATGACTGAATGACAAATTACTACTAACTGGCAACTCCTTATACATGTAAACTGAACAGAAACCATGACTGAATGACAAGTTACTACTTACTGGCAACTCCTTATGCATGTAAACTGAACAGAAACCATGACTGAATGACAAGTTACTACTTACTAGCCTACATAATATTACTTACTATTACTGCAAATACATGTAACATAGCATCATAGCACATTACTATTAAAACTAACTACACATTTCACACATGTAAATTAACACTGAATGACTATATAGTATTATCACTCTAGTATTAACACTACAGATATGTAAACATAGAATGTATGGTTTTAAATGTATATATCACAAATGGTTTACCAGTAAGTTGAACAGAAACCTATACTGTGTTCATTGTGCAATAAACTGAACAGAAACCATGACTGAATGACAAGTTATCCAGCAAATCCAAACAACAGAAACTACTAATGTGTATGTCTGAGGACAGACTCCTATGATTTGATTATTTAAAGTGAAAGAAAAACCTCGAGTCCTTTCATGTAAAAGGTGTCTGACAAGTTAACCTGTGGAAACCTGGGACAGTAAACTACAGAAACAAGTTACTATTATCAACTCCTTATATGTAAAACTGAACAGAAACCATGACTGAATGACAAGTTAGGACAAAATGCACATCTCTGAACAGAAACCATGACTGAATGGTTACTAAGTTCCTTTTGTAAACTGAAACAGTGACTGTGTTTGTGTGCATGTGCATGTAAACTGAACAGAAACCATGACTGAATGACAAGTTACTATACTGGCAACCTTATGCATTTGAAAATCTGAATGTTACTACTTTTTGTTAATATGTAAATACGTACTGTAATACTGATTCCTTGCAAAATAATGTAATACTAATTAAAACATATTTAACTTGTTTGATGTAAACTGTAAGCAATCACATGAAAAAAATTAGTACTGTGATGATGGACAAATTCATAAATGTGGCTGGGAAACAGGTGCTGAATGACAGCTCTGCGGGTTGAAGTTCCTTTTTTGTGTGTGTGTGTTTGTGTGCATTATATGCAAAACTGAATCTGTGTTTTGTGTGTGTGTGTTGTTGTGTGTGTGTGTGTGTGTGTGTGTGTGTGTGTGTGTGTGTGTGTGTGTGTGTGTGTGTGTGTGTGTGTGTGTGTGTGTGTGTGTGTTTATGTAAATAATACAAATATGATATGTTAGGAAGAACAAAGGACTGAGAGTGCTGCTGAAACATGTAGATGATGTTCTACCACAGGTCGGACACAGCCTTCTGCAGGAGGACAACCACGAAAATAATAAGGAAAGGCTCTATTTTACCGTAAAAACAAGTCGGGTAGGTTATTTTACATTTTAACATGTTATGTTCAGCTAACCATTTTACTTCTCCTCTTCATGTTTTCATTCAGACTTTCTGAGACAATGCACAATACTTTGACTGACATAACAGTAGACATACGTATATCTAAGTGTTTTATGTATGTTTACATCACTATATTGCATCAGTTTTTTCAATATATTAAAACCTAAAGTGATGAGTCTTGTAATCTGCCCTCTCTCATTTCTCAGTGGGCCCAGATATTGTTTCACAAGGATGAATGACTCCTTCAGGAAATCACACTGACCTTGACAGATGGGATGTTTGCATAGACCAGGGCTATGTTGTGCCAAAGCTGTCCGGTGCTGTCCAGGCCCTGTGCTTCCTCCTGGGGATACCAGCTCTGGTCTGGTGCCTCTGGCTCTCTCTGAGTGGAAGTCTCTCTGGAGGTCTCAAACCCACCCAGGTCTTCCTATAAACCTCTTCACAGTGGAGCTGGTGTTCTGTGTCCAGGGTCTCCTTGAGGTGATCAGCTACCTATTCATCCCGAAGGCTACAATGTTACGTCAGACTGTGTATGTCCTGTATTACATCTCCTGGATCTGCAGGCCCCTGATCCAGAGCTGCATCTGTGTGGAGAGATACCTGGCGGTGGCACAACCTGTGGCTTTCCTCAAGTACAGACTCCGGAGGTACAGGGTGGCGTGTTCAACCATGGTCTGGGTGCTGTCTCTCGCTTTGCATGTTCTTTCTATCTCTTTATTTGGTTATGAAGAAACCTCAGGTTATGTGATCGGTAGTGTCTATTGCCTTGGAGTGGCTGTCATTTCTCTCTGCTGCTTCTTCATCCTGCGTGTGCTGAAGCAGCCTGGTCCAGGAGAGGTAGAGGGGGAAGAGGGAGAGAAGAATCAGGGGACAACAGACCCACATAAGAAGAGAGCTTTTGGGATCATCTTAACCAACCTTTGTGGTTATCTTGGCGAGCTCCATCCCAGTTGTCGTTGGTTACGCCACCCTGTCATATAGTCTTGACTACAACTGCAATGTCATCCCCATGTTGCAGATTGTCAACGTCTTCAGTGTCCTGGTCTCACCCCTGATGCACCTCTACAGAGAGGGAAGGCTGTCATGTCGAAGAGGGCCAGAGACACATTAGACTTACAGTTGCGGGCACTAAAAGCACAGGTTTTTTTGTGACCAACGAATGCTAGGACACGACAGAGCATTGTGTTAAATATGCATTGAATTATGACATTTCTGTCAATTCCGCTGCTCAGCAGTCTAACATCTTAGTTCCTGCAGCCGTTGTGAAAAAGAAGTAGATGTGGAAGACGTAGAATAATGTGTCATTTCTTATTTGATGAAGTTCTTGTTTTAACAACATTAGAGTTGTTGTTAACTAAAGCTGCATCACTTGTTTATCATTTATAGTGAATATTGTTTGTTTTATGTTCTATTAATTATACAAGTAGTATTAGGACAGGGTGGTTTGATAGGGGATTAGACCTCTTCATTTAGCATCAGCATTAAGTCATGACTTGTGTTCTTCTTAATGTTATATTCTACTTTGAACTGAGGGTCCTTGTCTGTCACTAAGATTACATAATGATATTTAAATGTATGGGGACTGACTGTGCATGAGACTTGGCTGATGGTGTCATTGTGACTTAACATTCTAACCCAGACAGTGTACACTCCTAGAAATACATTTGGGCTCCATCTACTCTGGAGATAAAATAAAGTGTGGACCCCCTGATGTAAACATTGGCTTTTTGAATGGCTGATGCATTTCAATTTAAATGTCTATACATTACTCAAATACAGTGTAGTCTAGTCTAGATGAGTTTCATCTTGTTATGAGAACTTAGCATACTGTAGATGCCAGATCATAACGCCTGGACAGAAGTATAGATGTCCATTCTTCCCTGATAAGAACAAGTTGCAGAAGGTACAGTGAAAACTATTGTATTGAAATGCCACAGTAACTTCAGTCAATAATGTAATAATGACATTGGCCAGTTCTATTCATTGACCTGTTTTCATACTGAGGGTACTAAGAAGGTCCACGGGATGGAGAGAAGGAGAGAAAGGTTGAAAAAGAGGAGGGAAGGAACCTGAGGAAGAGAAGAGCCTCCTGTAGCGTCCAGATCATCCTACGGACCTTGATACCATCCTACGATCGTCAGGGAAATCATTCAGGATCATATTTCTTAAAGACCACTCAGGTGTATTCTGACTCCAATTACTTTCTCGTTCAACATGTTGGTTAGCTTTACTCAGCCCCTCCTCTACCTCCACAGGACTGGGAAACTGACCTGCCATCTGGGGTTAAAAGAGAAGGATTACTGCACTGTAGGGGAATGTTTGTCTTGCATATATCAGGTTATCATTCTGTTCTATTTCCTTTAATCACATTGTTCCTGCTATCTAGAGGTTTTGACATGTGTAAGAAGTGGTTAATCATTCAAATAAACAGTGTGTGTAGAGAGAGCAGGGCAGAGCGGCTGATTGGTGCGTCTGTGAAATGTTGTATTTGTCGTATAGCTGTTAATTCATGTAAGTGGAAATTAGGGAGCTACATTGTGAGAATTTACTATCACCTCATGCTCACAATTCCAACCGATTCCTAAACTTTTTGCTTGGTTTGACAAATTGTAACCCCAAAAATATATACTACTATTGTTACTTCTATACTATTGAGTGGTGTTCTCTATCAAATTGTATTGCTGTTTGTTTTATAAGAAGTGTGGAATAAAGGAAATCTGATTGATTCAACAGTTCAGGTCCCTGTCTGTCACATACGATTACAGCATCTCATCAAACATGTATCGCCCGTCAGTGATGAATGCACCTGTATTGGCTCATAGCAGGATTTTAACAAAACATATGCTGAACAAAAAAATATAAACGCAACATGCAACAACTGCAAAGATTTGAGTGAGTTACAGTTGATAATGGGCTCCCGAGTGGCGCAGCAGTTTAAGGCATTGCATCTCAGTGTTAGAGAAGTCATTACAGACCCTGGATCGATTCCAGGCTGTATCACAACTGGCTGTGATTGGCAGTCCCATAGAGCGGCGCACAATTGGCCCAGCGTCGCCTGGGTTATGTTTTGGCCGGGTGGACAATCCTGCTGGTGGACATTCCTGCTGTCAGCATGCCAATTGCCAAATACTCCCTCAAAACATGAAACATCTGTGGCAATGTGTTGTGTCATGCTGTTTAAATCATCGTCTTGATATGCCACACCTGTCAGGTGGATGAATTATCTTGGCAAATGAGAAATGCTCACAGGGATGTAAACATATTTGTGCACAAAATTTGAGCTAAATAAGTTTTTGTGCATCTGGAACATTTCTGTGATCTTTGATTTCATTTCATGAAACATTGGACCATCACGTTACATGTTGCGTTTATATTTTTGCTCAATGTACAAACCCAGACAGGTGGTTAGTGTTGGACTAGTAACTTAAAGAATTAGTTCTTAACTGACTTGTCTAGTTAAATAAAGGAATAAATATTCTTGCTCTGATTTGTCATCCTGGGGTCCCAGAGATAAAATGTACCACAGTTTTGTTTGATAAAATCCATTTTTATATTCAAATGTAGGAACTGGGTTCTACAGTGTGAACCCCTGCTGTTTCTGGACCCACAGCCACTGCGCCCGGCCATCTAGATGTGTGAAGGTTAGTGTCTTTTCTTGTAGAGAAGCTAATTATCCATCATGTATGTTCTTCCTGGTAGTGTGTAAACTTACATTTTTTATTACCATATCATTTTTGGTATGTTCTCTATAGTTATGTACTTGAAAATGCATCAATTGACCAATTCGGGACATTTGGGCAGACTTGATTTGTCAAGTTCTGACCTTAGTTCCTTTGTTTTGTAATAAATAGGCCACTATGTCTGAAGCCCATATCAAATCAAATCAAAATCAAATCAAATGTATTTATATAGCCTTTTGTACATCAGCTGATATCTCAAAGTGCTGTACAGAAACCCAGCCTAAAACCCCAAACAGCAAGCAATGCAGGTGTAGAAGCACAAGCATATGATTTGATTATGTAAAGTGAGAGTCAGCCCTGGCAGGTGGATGGGTTAACCTGTGGCTGGGACAAACAGGTGCTGAGTGATATGAGTAATGGTGTTTCCCTTTATGCTCAGCCAAATGCAAATCCCTGAGCAGGCTGAAATTGCATATGTACGTGTGCATGATTGCATGTAAAAGGGTAGAATTTCTAGCCAAATAAAATGACTTAATGTAAACTAATCATAACATTTGTGCTCAATGGACAAAGATTTGTGTATGTTAACTTAAGCTGCATTACTTGTTCAGCATTATAGGGTATGTAATTTTGTATACAACGTACAGTTGAAGTCGGAAGTTTACTTACACTTAGCTTGGAGTCATTAAAACTTTTTTTCAACCACTCCACAAATTCTTCTTAACAAACTACAGTTGTGGCAAGTCGGTTAGGACATCTACTTGGTGCATGACAGTCATTTTGTCCAACAATTGTTTACAGACAGATTATTTCACTTATAATTCACTGTATCACAATTCCAGTGGGTCAGAAGTTTACATACACTAGGCTGACTGTTCCTTTAAACAGCTTGGAAAAGTCCATAAAATTATGTCATGGCTTTAGAAGCTTCTGATAGGCTAATTGACATAATTTGAGTCAATCGGAGGTGTACCTGTGGATGTATTTCAAGGCCTACCTTCAAACTCAGTGCCTATTTGCTTGACATCAATGGAAAATCTAAAGAAATCAGCCAAGACCTCAGAAAAAAATTGTAGACCTCCACAAGTCTGGTTCATCCTGGGAGCAATTTCCAAATGTCTGAAGGTACCACGTTCATCCGTACAAACAATAGTACCCAAGTAGAAACACCATGTGACCACGCAGCCATCATACCACTCAAGAAGGAGATGCGTTCTGTCTCCTAGAGAAGAATGTTCTTTGGTGGAAAAAGTGCAAATCATTCCCAGAACAACAGCAAAGAACCTTGTGAAGATGCTGGAGGAAACAGGTACAAAAGTATCTATATCCACTGTAAAACGAGTCTTATATTGACAAAACGTGAATGGCCCCTCAGCAAGGAGGAAGCCACTGCTCCAAAACTGCCATAAAAAAAGCCAGACTACGGTTTGCAACTGCACATGGGGACAAATATCGTACTTTTTGGAGGAATGTCCTCTTGTCTGATGAAACAAAAATAGAATTGTTTGGCCAAAATGACCATTGTTATGTTTGGAGGAAAAGGAAGGAGGCTGGCAAGCCAAAGAAAATCCTCACAACCGTGAAGCACGGGGGTGGCAGCATCATGTTGTGGGGGTGCTTTGCAGCAGGAGGGACTGGTTCACTTCACAAAATAGATGGCATCATGAGGTTGGAAAATTATGTGGATATATATAGCGGCCCTTCTGTCCAGCTGAAACAGGAGCTCTTCAACGTCAACCAGTCTGTCATGAATCTTCTACACACCACTATTGGTCACCAATGTCCTCTTCATCAAAACTCTTCATCTACCTGGTGGTGATCTACCCTGTTTTCCTCTCTCAAGTACAGACCCCTGAGGTACAGGGAGGCATCTGTGTGGAGCTCTACCTGGTGGTGATCTACCCTGTGGTCTCTCTCAAGTACAGACCCCTGAGGTGCAGGGCAGCATCTGTGTGGAGCTCTACCTGGCGGTGATCTACCCTGTGGTCTCTCTCAAGTACAGACCCCTGAGGTACAGGGCAGCATCTGTGTGGAGCTCTACCTGGCGGTGATCTACCCTGTGGTCTCCCTCAAGTACATACCCCTGAGGTACAGGGCAGCGTGTGTGATCATGGCATTGGTTGATGACACTCAGCCTCTTCGGTTCAATGGGCGCTACCGAAGGCTGCATAGAGTTCAACGCTGGTATCTTCGCTGTGATTCTGTTCACTGATGTGTTCTGCAGTGTCTTCATACTGAGCGTGCGGTAAAAAATTACTGTCACCTCATGCTCACAATTACGACCTATTCCTGACTGTTTTGCTTGGTTTCACAAGATCTAACCATAAAATATATAACACACTTTGCAATGTCATCTCTTAACTTGTATTACATGCTGTATAGCCAGCCTGGTCTCATAGACTAGCCATAACATAGTAAATAGGGCACACTCACATTAGTATGATATTTTACATTTTGTATAGTTACATAAGACAGAAGGTTACTTGAAGGGACATTTGAGAAGTGTTTAACTTCATATTCATCATTGCCAGCATCAACATACTGTATGTGAAATTACTTATTTTTTTACATTTAAACTTTATTTAACTAGGCAAGCGCTACCAATGACATCGTCAGTGTGAATCACATGATTTTTTACTTTTATTTAACTAGGCAAGTCAGTTAATTAAGTACAAATTCTTACTTATAATGACAGACCACCCCTGTCAACTGGGACAAAGCTGGGCTAACTGTGTACCACCCTACAAGACTCCCAATCATGGCAGGATGTGATACAGCCTGGACTCGAACCAGGCACTGTAATGATGCCTCTTGCACTGAGATGCAGAGGCGCTGCGCCACTCAGGAGCTGAATCACTTATGATTGGCATTGCTTACTAATTGGATACTAATTGTGCACTAATTACCTGATGATGTCATTGGAAATGCTTATCTTCCTATATATTTCTTACTACAAAACCGAAACTCACAATTTTCACAATTAGAAATTTGGAGGTACTGAACACACTTCACAGCCTCTCTAATGAACCGTCCGTCCATTATCGAGAACCACATAGCAGATGTTTTAACAGGGTCATTAGCAATTGAGTTTTACAGGTATTTCCTGCACCTACCTAGCTCAAATTCTAGACTTCGGATTAAAACGAGTCTATAGAGTCCATAATGTGACCATTGGACATTTTTTTGGAGCTTTTCCGACAATGCTAACACCTTTGTTGGCCGAAACTCAGATTTCTAACACCAGTTCAAATCAAATCAAATCAAATCAAATTTTATTTGTCACATACACATGGTTAGCAGATGTTAATGCGAGTGTAGCGAAATGCTTGTGCTTCTAGTTCCGACAATGCAGTAATAACGAACAAGTAATCTAACTAACAATTCCAAAAAAACTACTGTCTTATACACAGTGTAAGGGGATAAAGAATATGTACATAAGGATATATGAATGAGTGATGGTACAGAGCAGCATAGGCAAGATACAGTAGATGATATCGAGTACAGTATATACATATGAGATGAGTATGTAAACCAAGTGGCATAGTTAAAGTGGCT
Source organism: Oncorhynchus tshawytscha (assembly GCF_018296145.1). Lineage (NCBI taxonomy): Eukaryota > Metazoa > Chordata > Actinopteri > Salmoniformes > Salmonidae > Oncorhynchus > Oncorhynchus tshawytscha. The sequence continues at coordinate 55,529 of NW_024609499.1, forward strand.
AGTGATACATGTATTACATAAGGATGCAGTCGATGATATAGAGTACAGTATCTACGCATGCATATGAGATGAATAATGTAGGGTAAGTAACATTATATTAGGTAGCATTGTTTAAAGTGGCTAGTGATATATTTACATCATTTCCCATCAATTCCCATGATTAAAGTGGCTGGAGTAGAGTCAGTGTCATTGACAGTGTGTTGGCAGTAGCCACTCAATGTTAGTGGTGGCTGTTTAACAGTCTGGCCTTGAGATAGAAGCTGTTTTTCAGTCTCTCGGTCCCAGCTTTGATGCACCTGTACTGACCTCGCCTTCTGGATGATAGCGGTGTGAACAGGCAGTGGCTCGGGTGGTTGATGTCCTTGATGATCTTTATGGCCTTCCTGTGACATCGGGTGGTGTAGGTGTCCTGGAGGGCAGGTAGCTTGCCCCCGGTGATGCTTTGTGCAGACCTCACTACCCTCTGGAGAGCCTTACGGTTGAGGGCGGAGCAGTTGCCGTACCAGGCGGTGATACAGAATGCTCTCGATTGTGCATCTGTAGAAGTTTGTGAGTGCTTTTGGTGACAAGCCGAATTTCTTCAGCCTCCTGAGGTTGAAGAGGCGCTGCTGCACCTTCTTCACGATGCTGTCTGTGTGAGTGGACCAATTCAGTTTGTCTGTGATGTGTATGCCGAGGAACTTAAAACTTGCTACCCTCTCCACTACTGTTCCATCGATGTGGATAGGGGGGTGTTCCCTCTGCTGTTTCCTGAAGTCCACAATCATCTCCTTAGTTTTGTTGACGTTGAGTGTGAGGTTATTTTTCCTGACACCACACTCCGAGGGCCCTCACCTCCTCCCTGTAGGCCGTCTCGTCATTGTTGGTAATCAAGCCTACCACTGTTGTGTCGTCCGCAAACTTGATGATTGAGTTGGAGGCGTGCGTGGCCACGCAGTCGTGGGTGAACAGGGAGTACAGGAGAGGGCTCAGAACGCACCCTTGTGGGGCCCCAGTGTTGAGGATCAGCGGGGAGGAGATGTTGTTGCCTTCCCTCACCACCTGGGGGCGGCCTGTCAGGAAGTCCAGTACCCAGTTGCACAGGGCGGGGCGAGACCCAGGGTCTCGAGCTTGATGACGAGCTTGGAGGGTACTATGGTGTTGAATGCCGAGCTGTAGTCGATGAACAGCATTCTCACATAGGTATTCCTCTTGTCCAGATGGGTTAGGGCAGTGTGCAGTGTGGTTGAGATTGCATCGTCTGTGGACCTATTTGGGCAGTAAGCAAATTGGAGTGGGTCTAGGGTGTCAGGTAGGGTGGAGGTGATATGGTCCTTGACTAGTCTCTCAAAGCACTTCATGATGACGGATGTGAGTGAGGGCGCGGCTGGGGATGCCGTCTGGGCCTGCAGCCTTGCGAGGGTTAACACGTTTAAATGTCTTACTCACCTCGGCTGCAGTGAAGGAGAGACCGCATGTTTTCATTGCAGGCCGTGTCAGTGGCACTGTATTGTCCTCAAAGCGGGCAAAAAAGTTATTTAGTCTGCCTGGGAGCAAGACATCCTGGTCCGTGACTGGGCTGGATTTCTTCCTGTAGTCCGTGATTGACTGTAGACCCTGCCACATGCCTCTTGTGTCTGAGCCGTTAAATTGAGATTCTACTTTGTCTCTGTACTGACGCTTAACTTGTTTGATAGCCTTGCGGAGGGAATAGCTGCACTGTTTGTATTCAGTCATGTTACCAGACACCTTGCCCTGATTAAAAGCAGTGGTTCGCGCTTTCAGTTTCACACGAATGCTGCCATCAATCCACGGTTTCTGGTTAGGGAATGTTTTAATCGTTGCTATGGGAACGACATCTTCAACGCACGTTCTAATGAACTCGCACACCGAATCAGCGTATTCGTCAATATTGTTATCTGACGCAATACGAAACATCTCCCAGTCCACGTGATGGAAGCAGGCTTGGAGTGTGGAGTCAGCTTGGTCGGACCAGCGTTGGACAGACCTCAGCGTGGGAGCCTCTTGTTTTAGTTTCTGTCTGTAGGCAGGGATCAACAAAATGGAGTCGTGGTCAGCTTTTCCGAAAGGGGGCGGGGCAGGGCCTTATATGCGTCGCGGAAGTTAGAGTAACAATGATCCAAGGTCTTTCCACCCCTGGTTGCGCAATCGATATGCTGATAAAATTTAGGGAGTCTTGTTTTCAGATTAGCCTTGTTAAAATCCCCAGCTACAATGAATGCAGCCTCTGGATAAATCGTTTCCAGTTTGCAGAGAGTTAAGAGCCATCGATGTGTCTGCTTGGGGGGGGATATATACGGCTGTGATTATAATCGAAGAGAATTCTCTTGGTAGATAATGCGGTCTACATTTGATTGTGAGGAATTCTAAATCAGGTGAACAGAAGGATTTGAGTTCCTGTATGTTTCTTTCATCACACCATGTCACGTTAGTCATAAGGCATACGCCCCCGCCCCTCTTCTTACCAGAAATATGTTTGTTTCTGTCGGCGCGATGCGTGGAGAAACCTGCTGGCTGCACCGCCTCGGATAGCGTCTCTCCAGTGAGCCATGTTTCCGTGAAGCAAAGAACGTTACAGTCTCTGATGTCCCTCTGGAATGCTACCCTTGCTCGGATTTCATATAACGCTAGTATTATTAACACTACAGATATGTAAATATATTTTAGATCGTGATTAATACATTTAATAAAAAACATTTCACTCTTATGAAAAAGGGCGTGTGTGTAACGCTCAATGAGTGAAGAGGTGTGGAGTCAGGCGCAGAGAGCAAAAGGATGTGGGGAAAAACACGCTTTAATGTCCAGGGAAAAATAACATGAACAAAAATGGTAACAAAATAAGAAAATAAAGGACAGCGAGAAACCCGAAATACAAACATAAATCACTAACACAATACAGACGAACAAGCCCGCACAAACAGAAGCGGGCTGAACGAACTTAAATAACCCCACCCAACCAACCAAACAAGAAACAGGTGATACCAATAGACAAAACTAAACGAACACAGAACAAAGGATCGGTGGCAGCTAATAGACCGGCGGCGACGACCGCCGAGCGCCACCCGAACCAGAAGGGGAGCCACCTTCGGTAATATTCGTGACAGTGTGTTTAAACATAGAATGTATGTTTTTTAAATGAACATATCACATATAGTTTACATGTATGTGAAAATCTATACTGTATTCACTGTGTGATTAGAGCTCCAGAATCCAAACAACAGACTAATACTATGTATGGCTGAAGTCCATATGATTTCATTATGGAAGGTGAAAGTGTCAGCCCTTGCAGGTGGCTGGGTTAAACTGTGGCTGGGTTAGACAGGTGCTGAGGGATGATGCTTATTCAAAATGCAAATCCCTGAGCATGTTGAAATGTAATCTGTGTGTGTGTGTGTGCGTGCGTTTGTGTGTGTAACATATGCATTTAGGTCATCTGCGTTTTGTTCATGACTAGCTTGCTGTAAACGATTCATACAATGGTGCTCAATGTATCAATGCAAACAGATGTGTTTATGTAAAGAATGCAACACGTGACCTGTTAGGAAGATCACAGGACATTGGCTGAAATCACTCATACATGTAGCTGATGTTCGACCGGGTTGGACACAGCCTTCTGAAGGAGAGAGAAACACAAATATTGTGAATCAGGGTCTGACTTACCAAAACAATTAGGGTAGGTAATTTTACATTTTAACATCTCTGAGTATGTTTTCTCAGGCTAATTGTTTTACATCTCCTCTTCATGTTTCCGTTCAAACCTCCTGAGACAATGCACAATGTTTTGACTGACAAGAGACATCACAGTATATTTTATGTATCTTTGCAACAGTATATTGCTTCAGTATTTTGCCAACAATATATTAAAACAAGTCATTCTGATCTTCAATATTTCCGTGTTTTACAAATAATCTACACACAGACACAAATAAACTAGATTTTACTCAACATGTTAGGGTTTTGGGGATCATTGGAAGCCTAAAGCATGTGGAAGTCAGAATTTAAAATCTAATGCTTTTCTCTCTATTTACTGACAACTGAATGACAAGTTACTACTTACTGGCAACTCCTTATCCTGAATGACAAGTTATACATGTAAACTGTAAACTGAACAGAAACCATGACTGAATGACAAGTTACTACTTACTGGCAACTCCTTATACATGTAAACTGAACAGAAACCATGACTGAATGACAAGTTACTACTTACTGGCAACTCCTTATACATGTAAACTGAACAGAAACCATGACTGAATGACAAGTTACTACTTACTGGCAACTCCTTATACATGTAAACTGAACAGAAACCATGACTGAATGACAAGTTACTACTTACTGGCAACTCCTTATACATGTAAACTGAACAGAAACCATGACTGAATGACAAGTTACTACTTACTAGCCTACATAATATTACTTTAATACTGAATTATAATACCATACTGTTAAAACTAACCACACATTTCACACATTAACACTATATAGTATTATCACTCTAGTATTATTAACACTACCGACATGTAGATCTTGATTAATACATTTAATTAAAAAATATTTAACTTGTTTGATTTCTGGTGTTTAAACATAGAATGTATGGTTTTAAATGAATATATCACATATGGTTTACCTGTAAGTACAAGCCTATATTGTATTCACTATGTGATTAGAGAGACATCCAGAATCCAAACGACAGACTAGTACTGTGTATGTCTGAGGCCCATATTATTTGATTATGTAAAGTGACAGACTCAGTCCTTTCAGGTGTCTGGATTAACCTGTGGCTGGGACAGACAGGTGCTGAGTGATGATGCTTAGGACAAAATGCACATCTCTGAGCGGGTTGAAGTTCCTTTTGTGTGTGTGTTTGTGTGCATGTATGTGCTTGCGTGCAACATACACGTTTTTGAATCTGTGTTTTGTTTATGATACGTTGTAATCTGATTCCTTGCAAAATAACGACTTGATGTAAACTAATCACACAATTGTGATCAATTCATAAATGCGCACAGCTCTGTTTATGGGTGTGTGTGTGTGTTGTGTGTGTGTGTGTGTGTGTGTGTGTGTGTGTGTGTGTGTGTGTGTGTGTGTGTGTGTGTGTGTGTGTGTGTGTGTGTGTGTGTGTGTGTGTAAATAATGCAACATATGATATGTTAGGAAGAACAAAGGACTGAGAGTGCTGGCTGAAACATGTAGATGATGTTCTACCAGGTCGGACACAGCCTTCTGCAGGAGGACAACCACGAAAATAATAAGGAAAGGCCTCTATTTTACCGAAACAAGTCAGGTAGGTTATTTTACATTTTAACATGTTATGTTCAGCTAACCATTTTACTTCTCCTCTTTATGTTTTCATTCAGACTTTCTGAGACAATGCACAATACTTTGACTGACATAACAGTAGACATACGTATATCTAAGTGTTTTATGTATGTTTATATCACTATATTGCATCAGTTTTTTCAATATATGAAAACCTAAAGTGATGAGTCTTGTAATCTGCCCTCTCTCATTTCTCAGTGGGCTCATATATTGTTTCACAAGGATGAATGACTCTTCAGGAAACCACACTGACCTTGAAAAATGGGATGTTTGCGTTGACCAGGGCTACGTTGTGCCAAAGCTGTCCGGTGCTGTCCAGGCCCTGTGCTCCTTACTCGGGATACCAGCTCTGGTCTGGTGTCTCTGGCTCTCTCTGAGTGGAAGTCTCTCTGGAGGTCTCAAACCCACCCAGGTCTTCCCTATTAACCTGTTTGCAGTGGAACTGGTGTTCTGTGTCCATGGTCTCCTTGAGGTGATCAGCTACCTATTCATCCCGAAGGCTATAATGTTACGTCAGACTGTGTATGTCCTGTATTACATCTCCTGGATCTGCAGGCCCCTGATCCAGAGCTGCATCTGTGTGGAGAGATACCTGGCGGTGGCACAACCTGTGTCTTTCCTCAAGTACAGACTCCGGAGGTACAGGGTGGCGTGTTCAACCATGGTCTGGCTGCTGTCGCTCGCTTTTGCATGTTCTATCATCTCTTTATTTGGTTATGAAGAAACCTCAGGTTATGTGATCGGTAGTGTCTATTGCCTTGGGTTGGCTGTCATTTCTCTCTGCTGCTTCTTCATCCTGCGTGTGCTGAAGCAGCCTGGTCCAGGAGAGGTGGAGGGGGGCAGAGAGGGAGAGAAGAATCAGGGGACAACAGACCCACATAAGAAGAGAGCTTTTGGGATCATCTTAACCAACCTTGTGGTTATCTTGGCGAGCTCCATCCCAGTTGTCGTTGGTTACGCCACCCTGTCATATAGTCTTGACTACAACTGCAATGTCATCCCCATGTTGCAGATTGTCAACGTCTTCAGTGTCCTGGTCTCACCCCTGATGCACCTCTACAGAGAGGGACGGCTGTCATGCCGTAGAGGGCCAGAGACACATTAGACTTGCAGTTGCGGGCACTAAAAGCATGTTTTATTTTGACCAACTAATGCTAGGACACGACAGAGCATTGTGTTAAATATGCATTGAATTATAACATTTCTGTCAGTTCCGCTGCTCAGTCTAACATCTTAGTTCCTGCAGCCGTTGGTGAAAAAGAAGTAGATGCGGCGAAGACGTAGAATCCATGTCTCTTATCTCTTATTTGATGAAGCTCTTCTTGTTTTAACAGCCCGTTATCATTAGAGTTGTTGTTAACTAAAGCTGCATCACTTGTTTATCTTTTATAGTGAATGTTGGTTTGTTTTATGAATTATTAATTTGTATTAATTATTAATGATACAGTTAGTACGGGGTGGCTTGATAGTGGATTAGACCTATTCATTTAACATCAGCATTAAGTCATGACTTGTGTTCTTCTTAATGTTATGTTCTACTTTCAACTGAGGGTCCTTGTCTCCCACTAAGATGACATAATGATATTTAAATGTACGGGGACTGACTGTGCATGAGACTTGGCTGATGGTGTTATTGTGACTTAACATTCTAACCCAGACAGTGTACACTCCTAGAAATACATTTGGGCTCCATCTACTCTGGAGATAAAATAAAGTGTGGACCCCCCTGATGTAAACATTGGCTTTTTGAATGGCTGATGCATTTCATTTCAATTTAAATGTCTATACATTACTCAAATACAGTCTAGTCTAGATGAGTGTCATCTTGTTATGAGAACTTAGCATACTGTAGATGCCAAATCATAACGCCTGGACAGAAGTATAGATGTCCATTCTTCCCCGATAAGAACAAGTTGCAGAAGGTACAGTGAAAACTATTGTCTTGAAATGCCACAGTAACTTCAGACAATAATGTAATAATGACATTGGCCAGTTCTATTCATTGACCTGTTTTCATACTGAGGGTACTAAGAAGGTCCACGGGATGGCAGGAAGGAGAGAAAGGTTGAAAAAGAGGAGGAAAGGAACCTGAGGAAGAGGAGAGCCTTCTGTAGCGTCCAGATCATCCTACAGACCTTGATACCATCCTACAATCGTCGGGGAAATCCTTCAGGATCATATTTCTTTGAGATCATTCAGGTGTATTCTGACTCCAATTACTTTCTCGTTCAACATGTTGGTTAGCTTTACTCAGCCCCTCCTCTACCTCCACAGGACTGGGAAACTGACCTGCCATCTGGGGTTAAAGAGAAGGATTACTGCACTGTAGGGGAATGTTTGTCTTGCATGTATCAGGTTATCATTCTGTTCTATTTCCTTTAATCACATTTTTCCTGCTATCTAGAGGTTTTGGCATGTGTAAGAAGTGGTTAATCATTCAAATAAACAGTGTGTGTAGAGAGAGCAGGGCAGAGCGGCTGATTGGTGCGTCTGTGAAATGTTGTATTTGTCGTATAGCTGTTAATTCATGTAAGTGGAAATTAGGGAGCTACATTGTGAGAATTTACTATCACCTCATGCTCACAATTCCAACCGAATCCTAACTTTTTTGCTTGGTTTGACAAATTGTAACCCCAAAAATACATACTACTATTGTTACTGCTATACTATTGAGTGGTGTTCTCTATTAAATTGTATTGCTGTTTGTTTCATAAGAAGTGTGGAATAAAGGAAATCTGATTGATTCAACAGTTCAGGTCCCTGTCTGTCACATACGATTACAGCATCTCATCAAACATGTATCGCCCGTCAGTGATGAATGCACCTGTATTGGCTCATAGCAGGATTTTAACAAAACATATGCTGAACAAAAATATAAACGCAACATGCAACAACTGCAAAGATTTGAGTGAGTTACAGTTCATAATGGGCTCCCGAGTGGTGCAGCAGTCTACTAAGGCACTGCATGGTGGTCACATACAGCGGCGCACAATTGGCCCAGCGTCGTCCGGGTTATGTTTTGGCCGGGTTAGGCCGTCATTCAACCGCTGGTGGACATTCCTGCTGTCAGCATGCCAATTGCATGGATCTGGAGAAGGTCTCAATGGAGGAGTGGGCCAACATCCCTGCTGCAGTGTGTGCAAACCTGGTCAAGAACTACAGGAAACGTATGATCTCTGTAATTGCAAACAAAGGTTTCTGTACCAAATATTAAGTTCTGCTTTTCTGATGTATCAAATACATATGTTATGCAATAAAATGCAAATGAATTACTTAAAAATCATACAATGTGATTTTCTGGATTTTTGTTTTAGATTCCGTCTCTCACAGTTGAAGTGTACCTATGATAAAAATGACAGACCTCTACATGCTTTGTAAGTAGGAAAACCTGCAAAATTGGCAGTGTATCAAATACTTGTTCTCCCCACTGTATATACCATTTTTTATTTTTTTATCCCCTTTTTCTCCCCAATTTCGTGGTATCCAATTGTTAGTAGTTACTGTCTTGTCTCATCGCTACAACTCTGGTACGGACTCGGGAGAGGCGAAGGTCAAGAGCCATGCGTCCTCCGAAACACAACCCAACCAAGCCGCACTGCTTCTTAACAGAGCGCGCATCCAACCCGGAAGCCAGCCGCACCAATGTGTCGGAGGAAAAGAGGAAACACCGTAAACCTAACCCAGAGTTTCTGGTGGCACAGCTAGCACTGTGATGCAGTACCTTAGGCCACTGTGCCACCCGGGAGGCCCATCCCAACCATTTCTATGTTATAAAGCACCTTTAGGTCAGTTTAAAAAAGTATTATTTGTACAGCATAAGTGTTAAGGTTTGATGTGATGTGTTTTAGAGCTCTAATGTTTTCTGTGTTGTGAGTTAAGTAGCCTACACCATAATGCAAATGTTTCTATCAATCACGAAAGCCCTACTGTAACTTCAGGGATAATAATGTTTGCTGTAATAATGATGTTATTAATCAGTTTAACATTGATATGGTAGCGTATGTAATGCTAGAGCAGCCCCTCCCCCTTGCATGTGTCACATCTATTTCTATGGGTACTGTTCATGACACAAACTGTTCACACACCTCTTGTTGGCTGAGAGAGACAACATTTTGCAGGTTTAAAACATTTCCTGCACTTTTACTCATTTTGCCATGCCTAATGTGTATACATGTGATACTTGAGTGTGTCAAACATTACAACAAACTCTATGGGCTAAATAACATAGCTAAAAACGTTAGCGTGGGGATTGAAAATGATTAAATTAAGTTAGAAAACGTAGGCATTTACATTTTTTGTCTCTTCATTAAACAGTTAGTGATGCTTAAAAGTTTTTTAAAAAATAATTTCAGTCAGTAGTTTTGAAAGTAACGCTCACAAGTTAAAACGGGTCTCTGAAAACTGTGCAGAATTGTGTGCAACGTCATGTATTTGGTATGATGCTAATCCTACGTCCTTCTGAAATGGTCCTGTCAAGGGGATGGAGAGAGAGGGGAGGAGGAGGAGAGAATTCAAATAAAGGGGTGGTGGAAGAAGAGAGCCTTCATCACCATGTTATAAATACAGAGCTCTGTACTTCAGCCCTTTGGATGGTTAAAGTGGATGGTTAAAGTGCAGACTGTCAGCTTTAATTTTAGGGTAAATTTCCCAATGAACAATGTGTCACTGTTCCAATACTTTTGGAGCTCACTGTATTTCCTGAATACGGTTACTCTCACCAAACATGTGTCTTTTTTCATCGGATTGTCTATGTCGAGGCGGACCCTGTTCTAGTGCTTAATAATGGCCCAATCGGCCATTATTCACATGTCTAAAACGGGATCCTGAACTAATAATGTGGGTGGTTATGTGTTGTTTTGGCATTTTGTTTTTCTTTTGAGTACTTTTGGGAAGTTTTGGGTAATTGCTTATGATATTTTTTTCTGGTTCTTTGAGGTTCTTTTGGGTATCTTTTTGGGGTTGTTTAAGGTACTTCTGGGTTGTTATGGGTACCCATTTGTGTTTGTTTGTGGTTGTTTTGGGAACTTTTAGGTTGTTTGGGCTTGTTTTGGGTGATTAGTAGAACCCAGGGAGGGTTCAAATAACAAAGCAAAAGGAATTCAGAATCATTTTGTCTTTCATGCTGTCTATGGCTGTAAACTACAGTATATCCCATTACTATTAGTTTTCCTCCTGAAAGATCATTTGCCTTCTATGGACTACCTCAGACATCAGTATGTCTGTTAGTTAGCATCAACATAACTATGATCTGTGGGTTGGTGCAGCCCCTCACCTACCTCCACAGAGCTGGAAAACTACCCGGCTGCCTAAGGGGTCAACGAGATGCTAACTGATATAGAACCTCCCCCACCCCCCTCTCTCTCCGTCTCCATTCCAGTTGCTAAAATCACAAATCCACATATCATCACAGAGGGATAAATAAACACCCACACACAGGTGTTCAGGCTGTTGATGGATTTGCCTAATAGACATGTGACTCCTCTCCGTCAGAAAGATGTAAAGTAAATGTGACACACCTCACAGGAGGGACAGGTTCCCACAACACAGGTATGACACACCTCACAGGAGGGACAGGTTCCCACAACACAGGTATGACACACCTCACAGGAGGGACAGGTTCCCACAACACAGGTATGACACACCTCACAGGAGGGACAGGTTCCCACAACACAGGTATGACACACCACACAGGAGGGACAGGTTCCCACAACACAGGTATGACACACCTCACAGGAGGGACAGGTTCCCACAACACAGGTATGACACACCTCACAGGAGGGACAGGTTCCCACAACACAGGTATGACACACCTCACAGGAGGGACAGGTTCCCACAACACAGGTATGACACACCTCACAGGAGGGACAGGTTCCCACAACACAGGTATGACACACCTCACAGGAGGGACAGGTTCCAGGAGGGACAGGTTCCCAACACAGGTATGACACACCTCACAGGAGGGACAGGTTCCCACAACACAGGTATGACACACCTCACAGGAGGGACAGGTTCCCACAACACAGGTATGACACACCTCACAGGAGGGACAGGTTGACACACCCCAGGAGGGACAACACAGGTATGACACACCTCACAGGAGGGACAGGTTCCCACAACACAGGTATGACACACCTCACAGGAGAGACAGGTTCCCACAACACAGGTATGACACACCTCACAGGAGGGACAGGTTCCCACAACACAGGTATGACACACCTCACAGGAGGGACAGGTTCCCACAACACAGGTATGACACACCTCACAGGAGGGACAGGTTCCCACAACACAGGTATGACACACCTCACAGGAGGGACAGGTTCCCACAACACAGGTATGACACACCTCACAGGAGGGACAGGTTCCCACAACACAGGTATGACACACCACACAGGAGGGACAGGTTCCCACAACACAGGTATGACACACCTCACAGGAGGGACAGGTTCCCACAACACAGGTATGACACACCTCACAGGAGGGACAGGTTCCCACAACACAGGTATGACACACCTCACAGGAGGGACAGGTTCCCACAACACAGGTATGACACACCTCACAGGAGGGACAGGTTCCCACAACACAGGTATGACACACCTCACAGGAGGGACAGGTTCCCACAACACAGGTATGACACATTTTGGTCTTGTTAATATCATGATATTAAGCTGTATGTTGTAATATGAATAGTTGATTTGTTGTACATGACTTGTGATTTAGTACACCCTGTTGAAGAGAAACTCGTATTGCGTTGTAGACTGTTTTTGGTACAATATCTACTTAAGCTGACTGTATGATGTTACGTTTATAATGTACCATTTTTTGCTGATACATTTAATATTATTACATTACTATTGTTACAAACTGCTAAAGATGACCTATTCTCATGTGTGGATTGGGTCTAGTATACAAAACTGTATGTCTTTGCAACATATATACAGTTTGTTTGTAGTTGAAAAGTTGTAAGAATATTAATTGAAAGGCAATGTTTTTATATTTTGTCATAATGTTGTACATTTCAGTTGAGAAAGATCACAGATCGAGGGGTGCTGTTGGCTCTTAGAAATTTGAAGCAGGGATACATGGGTCATTAGCCCGGTGAAAATGTTTCTCAGTAAATCATTTTCTGTATGAGAAGACAGTGTTTACATGTGATTAATGTACATTACATGACGGTGGTCCACCCTGTGGTTTTCCTGAAGTACAAACCCCTGAGATACAGAGTGGGGTGTTGTGGTGTAGTCTGGCTCTTAGTTCTGGTGTTCGGTGTAATAAACTACAAAATATTATCTGTATACAATAACTTGGGCATATTCCTGCCCGTACTGTCAATGGACTTGTTCTGCAGCCTCTCCATTCTCAGGGTTCTTAAGAAGCCCGGCCCGGGAGATGGAGGGAAGGAGAAAGCGGAGGGAAACCTGCAGAAGACGAGAGCTTTCAGGATCGTCTCCATCATGCTGGTGATGCTGCTGGTCAACTATGTACCAACGATCATCATGGCACCAATGATGCATCTATTTTCAGAGAAGGAAAACCTGTGTGAAATTAGCCCCACCCCTTGTCTCCTTCTCCATTATGGGAAGTTCTGTCCAGGCCCTCCTCTTCCTCCGCAGGGCTGGGAAGGTGCCATGTCTCTGTGCAGGCAGGGGTAGCGGGGAGAACAACTAGGATTGTAATAAAGGTAGACTTAGCATATTTGGCCAAATTCCACAGAATGACCCAATCGAGAGGCTTATCTTCTCAGCCCTTGTTGTCACGCAACTATCACATTGAGTGAAGCGAACGTGCATGCGTTCTGAGTGGGTACAACACAAGTTGTACCCATCGTGCCAACTCTGTAATATCTGTGGTTCCCATCGCTGCTCATATCACTGAGTCTACTTAACGTAAACAGCAGGAAACAGATGTAACTTTAACAGTAGCATGTTTCTGTGGATAACTACAGGGGAATAACATGATTATATGTGACGTTATGTAATTCATTATGAATGTAGAACATTATAATAATCACTTGATTATATGTAGCGACACTGGTGTTTGATAAGATGGCTATACTTTATTAACTGGTTTTGTTATCATTGTTTTATAATTTTACGTTAAATGATTTGACAGTTTAAGTCTATACAATCTAAATGAATCATTTCCTCACTACATGAGGTCTTCTTTATCGTAAGTAGTCTCATTATTCATGTTTGAACTACTCATGTCATGCTGATGTTTGGTGTATGTTTGATAATGATGAAATTAAATTGTGAGCTAGAGAAAGATCTAGAATCTGTCTCTTTTGTATTCCCTTTTGGAGCCTTTCTTCCTCAAGTTTCTTGTATGTTATTGTGGTAGTAACGTCCAGCACAGTATAATATAATAATACCGTGTTAAATATCACTGCCCTTTAGGCTACACTATATGATTACTAACAATACTGAATGATGACACGTGTATTTCAGGGTTAATATGGCATGAATTATTAACTAATACGCCTATTTACACACTTGTTTAAGTACTTCACTTGAATCTATTGCATGAGGATACTGTATCTTTACAAACACACACAAGTTTTTTTCTAGCAGTGATTTGCTTATTTGGCATCAATCTTTACTCAGTCAGAGAGATGCAAAATCTACACCTCTCACTCAGAAAGTCCTCCTGTGACATCGTTACTATATTTGTCTGGACACAACGATACTGAATGCTGATTGGTTAAAACCGTATACATGTATGCAACATGATGGTTTTATGAATGAATGTGTGAAGACAAAGATCAGCCTCAATATCTGTCTATATCAGTCTGGATGAGCCCCACAACTATTCCTGCTGTTATCCTTCTCTATTCAAAGTATTGTAGTAGTAGTACTAACAATCACAGGTAGATGGCGCCTAACGTCACACACCAAAACAGCAAGTTGTACCTCATCACTCAAAGTAAAAACAACTGAAACTCCTGACTGTAGGCCTATATTGTCTAATTCCATTGGGTTTGGTGATGTCAGCCCTTTAGTCACTGCACATTAGCCTAATAATATCAGCCTGACAAGTTGTCAGAAGGGGAAAATATATATTTGCATGGGATCGATCACACAGTGCTCTCTGCCGACTAGGCCAAAAGGCAGTATGCTTTAGTCCTTTTGATTAATGAGTAGTTCCTCCCTTTGCCTAATGGGTCAGTCCTCCCTTTGCCTAATGGGTCAGTCCTCCCTTTTCCTAATGGGTCGGTCCTCCCTTTTCCTAATGGGTCAGTCCTCCCTTTTCCTAATGAGTAGTTCCTCCCTTTTCCTAATGGGTCGGTCCTCCCTTTGTCTAATGGGTCAGTCCTCCCTTTTCCTAATGAGTAGTTCTCCCTTTGCCTAATGAGTCAGTCCTCCTTTTGTCTAATGAGTCAGTGTTCCTTTTGCCTAATGAGTCAGTCCTCCCTTTGCCTAATGGGTCAGTCCTCCCTTTGCCTAATGAGTCAGTCCTCTCTTTGCCTAATGGGTCAGTCCTCCCTTTTCCTAATGGGTCAGTCCTCCCTTTTCCTAATGGGTCAGTCCTCCCTTTTCCTAATGGGTCAGTCCTCCCTTTGCCTAATGGGTCAGTTCTCCCTTTGCCTAATGGGTCAGTTCTCCCTTTGCCTAATGGGTCAGTTCTCCCTGTGCCTAATGGGTCAGTTATCGCTTTGCCTAATGGGTCAGTTATCCCTTTGCCTAATGAGTCAGTGTGTCTTTTGCCTAATGAGTCAGTGTTCCTTTTACCTAATGAGTCTGTGTTCCTTTTGCCTAATGAGTCAGTGTTCCTTTTGCCTAATGAGTCAGTGTTCCTTTTGTCTAATGAGTCAGTGTTCCTTTTGCCTAATGAGTCAGTGTTCCTTTTGCCTAATGAGTCAGTCCTCTCTTTTGCCTAATGAGTCAGTCCTCCTTTTGTCTAATGAGTCAGTGTTCCTTTTGGCTAATGAGTCAGTGTTCCTTTTGCCTAATGAGTCAGTGTTCCTTTTGCCTAATGAGTCAGTCCTCCCTTTTCCTAATGGGTCAGTTCTCCCTTTGCCTAATGGGTCAGTCCTCCCTTTTCCTAATGAGTAGTTCCTCCCTTTTCCTAATGGGTCGGTCCTCCCTTTTCCTAATGGGTCAGTCCTCCTTTTGCCTAATGGGTCAGTCCTCCCTTTTCCTAATGAGTAGTTCTCCCTTTGCCTAATGAGTCAGTCCTCCTTTTGTCTAATGAGTCAGTGTTCCTTTTGCCTAATGAGTCAGTCCACCCTTTGCCTAATGGGTCAGTCCTCCCTTTGCCTAATGAGTCAGTCCTCTCTTTGCCTAATGGGTCAGTCCTCCCTTTTCCTAATGGGTCAGTCCTCCCTTTTCCTAATGGGTCAGTCCTCCCTTTTCCTAATGGGTCAGTCCTCCCTTTGCCTAATGGGTCAGTTCTCCCTTTGCCTAATGGGTCAGTTCTCCTTTTGCCTAATGAGTCAGTCCTCCTTTTGCCTAATGAGTCTGTGTTCCTTTTGCCTAATGAGTCGGTGTTCCTTTTGCCTAATGAGTCAGTCCTCTCTTTTGCCTAATGAGTCAGTCCTCCTTTTGTCTAATGAGTCAGTGTTCCTTTTGGCTAATGAGTCAGTGTTCCTTTTGCCTAATGAGTCAGTGTTCCTTTTGCCTAATGAGTCAGTCCTCCCTTTTCCTAATGGGTCAGTTCTCCCTTTGCCTAATGGGTCAGTTATCCCTTTGCCTAATGAGTCAGTGTTCCTTTTGCCTAATGAGTCTGTGTTCCTTTTGCCTAATGAGTCGGTGTTCCTTTTGCCTAATGAGTCAGTCCTCCTTTTGTCTAATGAGTCAGTGTTCCTTTTGCCTAATGAGTCAGTGTTCCTTTTGCCTAATGAGTCAGTCCTCTCTTTTGCCTAATGAGTCAGTCCTCCTTTTGTCTAATGAGTAAGTGTTCCTTTTGGCTAATGAGTCAGTGTTCCTTTTGCCTAATGACTCAGTCCTCTCTTTTGCCTAATGAGTCAGTCCTCTCTTTTGCCTAATGAGTCAGTCCTCTCTTTTGTCTAATGAGTCAGTGTTCCTTTTGGCTAATGACTCAGTCCTCTCTTTTGCCTAATGACTCAGTCCTCTCTTTGCCTAATGAGTCAGTCCTCTCTTTTGCCTAATGAGTCAGTCCTCCCAGAAAGCCATGAACAAACACACACCATTCTCTAAATGACTTCACGTTTTGTTATTAAGTTCATGCAGTTTTATGTTCTCAAAAAAATTGAAAGTTGCATGATGTTTCCACTTACCTGTGCTCTTGTCGATCAACCCAAACATTTTTTAAGTGCATATTTGGTTTATTCAGGTCTAGTTAGATGCAGCACCTTCTAGCTATTGTCATAATGTCATAGCAGCTTAAAAACAGGTGACAGTGCAAGAGAACACACCCATGGGACAAGCTGTAGGCCTACTTGCTGGGTCAACCAGGCTTCTTATGTAGACAATGTGTATGAATAAAACCACAAATGTTGCCGTATTCCACATTAAAACAAATCTAGCCTACTTTCAAATAACACACTTGAAATTGTCAGTCAATGTCAGTTGATCTGCTGCACCACATTCACACACAAGGCACGTCACTCACGTCACTCACGTCACTCACGTCACTCACGTCACTCACGTCACTCACGTCACTCACGTCACTCACGTCACTCACGTCACTCACGTCACTCACGTCACTCACGTCACTCACGTCACTCACGTCACTCACGTCACTCACGTCACTCACGTCACTCACGTCACTCACGTCACTCACGTCACTCACAGCTGCTGAGCTAACAATCCTCTCCTTCTAATTGTGTCTGTATGGTGTCTGTGTGGCAACTAGAATTCTTCAAAGACTTACAAATCATTAACTCTTTATTTGCACACTCAAGGAATAGTATACAGTTACAGCACTTAGACTTTATGTTTAACAGCATAACCGTGAGGCGGATCCTGAAGGGGACTTGAATAGGAGAACCAGTAAAACGGGTGGTAAGATCTGTCTACCTACATGTACGTATTACCTCAACTACCTTGACTAACCTGTGCCCCCGCACATTGACTCTGAACCGGTACCCCCTGTATATAGCCCCGCTATTGTTATTTTACTGCTGCTCTTTAATTATTTGTTATTCTTATCTCTTACTGTTTTGGGGGTATTTTCTTAAAACTGCATTTTTGGTTAAGAGCTCGTAAGTAAGCATTTCACTGTAAGGTCAAATCAAATACCTGTTGTATTCGGCGCATGTGACAATTACAACTTGATTTGATTACATTTTTCAAGCTCTGTGTACTTTTCCTCCAAGACAGGACACCAATTGTAGTTGAATGTGCTCGGAACCACAAAAGCCTTACCTCTCGTGATAACATTTAACAGGTGTAGCCTGTGTCTCGCAAGCCTAATGATATGTTATTAGACCTACACCGCCCGCCACTCTCTCAGTCAAGAGTAAACACATGTAATACGGTTGTGTGCGTCAAGGGGCCACCATCTCTGGGAAAATGCTACCTCAGTTATGGGAGTTTAGGCGAGAGAGTAAAGTGAGGTACTGCTAGAACAGTGCCATGAGTTAATCCTTACAAATCCTTTAGAGGATGTCAGACAGGTGTGGAAAAGGAGAGAGAGAGAAGAGAGAGAGAGGAGAGAGAGAGAGAGAGAGAGAGAGAGAGAGAGAGAGAGAAAGAGAGAGAGAGAGAGAGAGAGAGAGAGAGAGAGAGAGAGAGCGAGAGAGAGAAAGAGAGAGAAAGAGAGAGAATTAAACGCATACCTGAACCTGGTCGGCACACCTGTCTGGCTGGTTGGATTGGCTGAGGGAGGGAGGAAGGAACCAACTGTAAAGTCTGCAGTTACTCCATCATGATGACAACAACCTCAGTCTAACTCTGGATACCTGTTGTGAGCAGTGAGGAAAAGACAGAAAGTGAGAAAAGGGGAAAAGTGTGTAACAAGGAACAACAAGATAGAGGAGGGGAAGACTGACAGAAGACAGGACACTGGACATTATCCACTTGGAAGTCTCAAGGACCACAGAACAGGTACTAGGTCCATCTCAAAATGATAAAGTCCTAGCTAATAAGCAAGCGTTTTGCATATATTTTTATGTGGGCCAGTGCATTGTGTGTGTGTGTTTCTTCAATACTAGCCTATTGTACACCTGTCACATGATGGATCACAAGTGGGTTTGTCAGTGGTGCTTAGTTTGTAGAATTGCTACACTTTATCAGACTTGGTATGATAATATTACATTGGAGCTAGCTCATTTCCATTCTCTAAATATACACCAGGAGGAGCCATGTGAATCTGTGAAGAAAGCCTAAGCATATGTAAATGTGGGGAAAGTCTCAGGTGGAGACCCAAACTTAGTCCTGAAAAATGTAGAAGTACTGAGACCAGGAAGACGTAGCTACTTTGCATGTGTCACCTTCAATATCTAATTACATTAGGCCTCAACATAGATGTCACTTAAATATCTAGCTAACAATAGCTAGCAGTAGAGTAAACTCAAAAACACTGACTATTTCCTAGTACTATTCCACAGTAGGCCTAGCTCCTTCTAGCCAGCTAGATATTTCTCCCGTAGGTAGCTAAGTACAGTATATAGGCAGGGCTCCGAAATGAAGGGTGTCCTGTTGTCCCGGCGATGATAAAATGTCTGGAATGTCTGGGAAGATTCAAACACTCTGGGACAGTTCTGGGAGGATATATCTAAATTCATACAACTACTGTACATACAAAACACATAACAATAATACGCTGTCAATTAAAGCTAACGCAAGAGATTAGAACGTTCAGCTTAAAATGTTAATGAGCTGTTACTTCTGCACATTTTAAGCACAGCAATGCGCACTCAGCAGTAGGTTATGTGTCAATGTTCCAAAATGCAATTCATGGGAACACACTGTTCTAAAGAGCTACATTCAGGCTACACAGAATAGAAAAAAAAGGACTTCCGACTTCAGTGCTTTCAAATGAGTTCCGACATTGAGCGCGGCCTCCTGTGGTCGGATAAAAACAAATAATAATAAATAAAAAAAGAACATCATTTTTATTTAAAAAGATGTGCCTCTTGGGCCCCCTTATAGGCTCGATCCCAGCCCCTGACTCACAATTGATCAGTCACAATAATTTATTATGCAGTTTATTTGAATGTTAATAATCAGTTACCCAATCAAGGCAGGGCCAACCCCCTACCTCTTCTCCTCCCCCATCTGATGATTATCAGAGTGGCAGCAGGCAGCAGCAGGCTGTCTACACTCACTGAGAGCTCCTGAGTCTTCCTGTGGTTGGCGGTTGCAGTAAAAAAGTACTAATTATATACCACATACATACTGTACATATAATATATAACCCTTGAACTCAACTCTGGATCTCAAAGCCAGTTCCACTGCATTTGTTCATTGATCCCCTATAATTTATTGATTGTGGCTGGATCCGGCACCGACAGAGATGGCCGCCTCGCTTCGCGTTCCTAGGAAACTATGCAGTACTTAGTTTTTTAATGTATTATTTCTTACACTGTTACCCCAGGAAATCTTAAGTTTTATTACATACAGCCGGGAGGAACTATTGGATATAAGAGCAACATCAACTTACCAACATTACCACCAGGAATACGACTTTCCCGAAGCGGATCCTCTGTTTGGTCCACCTCCCAGGACAATGGGCCGCAGAAGGGGCAGACGGAGCGGTCTTCTGGTCAGGCTCCGTAGACAGACACATCGCCCACCAATCCCGAGTATACTACTCGCCAATGTCCAGACTCTTGACAACAAGGTAGACGAAATCCGAGCAAGGGTTACCTTCCAGAGAGACATCAGAGATTGTAACATTCTCTGTTTCACGGAAACGTGGCTCACTAAGGATATGTTATCGGAGTCGGTACAGCCACCTGGTTTCTTCACGCAGCGCGCCGACAGAAACAAACATCTCTCTGGTAAGAAGAGAGAAGGGGTGTATGCCTTCTGATTAACGAGTCGTGGTGTCATCATAACAACATACAGGAACTCAAGTCCTTTTGTTCACCTGACCTAGAATTCCTTACAATTAAATGCCGATCGCATTATCTACCAAGAGAATTCTCTTCAAGTATAATCACAGTCGTGTATATCCCCGCAGACACCTTGACGGCCCTGAAAGAACTTCAATGGACTCTATGTAAACTGGAAACCACATATCCCGAGGCTGCATTTATTATAGCTGGGGATTTTAATAAGGCTAATCTTAAAACAATGAATGAGCAACCCGGGCTGGCACATTTCTGGATCATTGTTACTCTAACTTCCGCGACGCAAGCAAAGCCCTCCCTCGCCCTCCTTTCAGAAAATCTGACCACGACTCCATTTTTGTTGCTCCCAGCCAGGTCTGCTCAGGTCTGTTCAACGCTGGTCAGACCAATCTGATTCCACACTTCAAGATTGCTTCGATCACGTGGACTGGGATATGTTCCGGATAGCGTCGGACAATAACATTGATGTAATTGCTGATTCGGTGAGCGAGTTTATTAGCAAGTGCATCGGTGACGTTTTACCCCCATCGACTATTAAAAGCTTCCCCAACCAGAAACTGTGGATTGATGGCAGCATTCGCGCAAAACTGAAAGTGCAAACTACTGCTTTAACTCAGGGCAAGGCGACCGAAAACATGACCAAATACAAACAGTGTAGCTATTCCCTCCGCAAGGCAATCAAACAAGATCAGCGTCAGTATAGAGACAAAGTAGAGTCACAATTCAACGGCTCAGACAAGAGAGGTATGTGGCAGGGTCTACAGTCAATCACGGACTACAAAAAGAAAACCAGTCCCGTCGCGGACCTCGATGTCTTGCTCCCAGGCAAACTAAATAACTTCTTTGCTCGCTTTGAGGACAATACAGTGCCACCGACACGGCCTGCTTCCAAAACCTGTGGGCTCTCCTTCACAGCAGCCAACGTGAGTAAAACATTTAAATGTGTTAACCCTCACAAGGCTGCCAGACCAGACGGCATTCCCAGCCGCGTCCTCAGAGCATGCGCAGACCAGCTGGCTGGTGTGTTTACTGACATATTCAATCAATCTCTATCCCAGTCTACTGTTCCCACATGCTTCAAGAGGGCCACCATTGTTCCTGTTCCCATGAAAGCTACGGTAACTGAGCTAAACCACTATCGCCCCATAGCACTCACTTCTGTCATCATGAAGTGCTTTGAGAGACTAGTCAAGGATCATATCACCTCCACCCTATCTGACACCCTAGACCCACTCCAATTTGCTTCCCGCCCCAATAGGTCCACAGACAACGCAATCAATCACACTGCACACTGCCCTAACTCATTTCAGCCCTCTCCTGTACTCCCTGTTCACCCATGACTGCACGGCTATGCACTCCTCCAACTCAAATATCAAGTTTGCAGACGACACTACAGTGGTAGGCTTGATTACCAACAATGACGAGACGGTCTACAGGGAGGAGGTGAGGCCCGCAGAGGGTGGTGTAAGGAAAATTATCTCACACTTAACGTCAACAAAACAAAGGAGATGATCGTGGACTTCAGGAAACAGCAGAGGGAGCTGCTCCCTATCCACATCAACGGGACAGTAGTGGAGAAGGTTGAAAGTTTTAAGTTCCTCGGCGTACACATCACGGACAAACTGAAATGGTCAACCCACATAGACAGTGTGGTGAAGAAGGCGCAACAGCGCCTCGTCAACCGCAGGAGGCTGAAGAAATGTGGCTTGTCACCAAAAACACTCACAAACTTTTACAGAGGCACAATCGAGAGCATCCTGTCGGGCTGTATCACCACCTGGTATGGCAACTGCTCGCCCACAACCGTAAGGCTCTCCAGAGGGTAGTGAGGTCTGCACAACGCACCACCGGGGGCAAACTACCTCCAGGACACCTACACCACCTCTCACAGGATGGCCAAAAAGATCATCAAGGACAACAACCACCCGAGCCACTGCATGTTCACCCCGCTATCATCCAGAAGGCGAGGTCAGTACAGGTGCATCAAAGCTGGGACTGAGAGACTGAAAAACAGCTTCTATCTCAAGGCCATCAAGACTGTTAAACAGCCATCACTAACAATGAGTGGCTGCTGCCAACATACTGATTCAAATCTCAAACCACTTTAATAATAACAAATTGGATGTAGTAAATGTATCACTAGTCACTTTAAACAATAGCACTTTATATAATGTTTACATATCCTACATTACTCATCTCATATGTATATACTGTATTCTATACCATCTACTGCATCTTGCTTATGCCGTTCGGCCATCACTCATCCATATATTTATATGTACATATTCTTATTCATTCCTTTACACTTGTGTGTATAAGGTAGTGGTTGTGAAATGGTTAGATTTCTTGTTAGATATTACTGCATGGTTGGAACTAGAAGCACAGGCATTTCACTACACTCGCATTAACATCTGCTAACCATGTGTATGTGACCAATAACATTTGATTTGATTTGATTTAGACCTGGGACACCAGGAAGGTGCAATTAATTATTAGGTCGAACAGAAAACCAGCAGGCTCCGGGCCTCGAAGGGTAAGAGCTAAGTACCCCTGATATGTAATATTAAGATAAATAATAGATACATAATATATTTCCTTTATTATTATATATATTTTTTTAAAGTATATTAAAAAAATCTCTGTCTTGGTCCCACCACAGCCTGGGCCCACCACTGGCCTGGGACCCCCAGGGGCTTCTGCCCTGGTAATCTCCTGCATTAATCTGGCCCTGGTCCCTTGTGTGTTGGCCTATATAGTAGTCTACCACATTTTGAGTTCTATCAACTTTAAGTCCTGTGTGACTGCGAGTCTTGTCCCACAAAATACGTGTCTTTGATAGCCAGCTCTGTACATTTATCTGCATCCAATAGATGATGGAAATGGAAGTATTATGTCATTGATTTCACGTTGCCTAGTCACCTGATAGTTGATGATAAGTAGTACTCAAGGTACAGATGCATGATAAGTGAGATGGCAAGTACCTGTGGATTTTCCTGCAAGAGAACATTAGTATGAGATAACACAGTGAAGGAAGTGAAGAAGTGCATTCTATTTAATTAAACCATGGAACCAATGGAAGTATTATGTCATTGATTTCACGTATGGCTTTGGGTGACCAAAGCCAATCATGTCATTCATGTCATGCATTTTATCAACAAATTCAAACACTACTAACTTATAAAACAAAAGGGCTGATTTGTCCCAAATTTTGATCAAATATTCTGACCTGTCACTTGCGATCACATTGCGCTTATGAAAATATATATAATATCGTGAGGATGTGGTAGCCTAAACCTACTGGTGATGGTAAACACATGTTCTTCAGTCATGTTTAAGATCTGACATGCCATGCAGCCCAGTGCAGCGCAAGACATGTCATAGGCCAATGGTTAACCAATCATATTTTTCAAATCCTGAAAGGCAAAATTCCAGGTAACCTTGGAGTGGAAAGTTATGCCTTACCAGTTTGCTTCTGAGGAAGAGCTGCAAAAGAAAGTAAGTAGCTGTATTAGGTGGAAATATAGAAGGTCATTTCGTCCAACTTCATTCAAAATATAGATGTTTTTCTTGAGACAATATGTGTGGGTATAGGCAGATGTTGTAATTGGAGGATGCATTTGGGCATATTCTATAATGAGATTCAATAGACTACATCTGTCCGTACAAACGTTGAGAAATGATGACGTAATTTAAATTTGTATTGCTCTCTTCCACCTTAAACCCCATGAGCTCTCTCTCTCTGTGTGTGTATGTGTGTGTGTGTGTGTGTGTGTGTGTGTGTGTGTGTGTGTGTGTGTGTGTGTGTGTGTGTGTGTGTGTGTGTGTGTGTGTGTGTGTGTGTATGAGTGAGTGAGTGAGTGCATATGGATATTTTACATGTGGCACCCCTAGTATTGCTACTGACATTAACCATAAACAAATGAAAGATAATAATAAGTACTAAGAACATGATTTACCCTGGGTGGTCATGACATAGGCTGGGTGGTCATGACTTAGGCTGGGTGGTCATGACATAGGCTGGGTGGTCATGACTTAGGCTGGGTGGTCATGACTTAGGCTGGGTGGCCATGACATAGGCTGGTTGGCCTTGACATTGGCTGGGTGGTCATGACTTCGGCTGGGTGGTCATGACTTAGGCTGGGTGGTCATGACTTAGGCTGGGTGGTCATGACTTAGGCTGGGTGGTCATGACATAGGCTGGGTGGTCATGACATAGGCTGGGTGGTCATGACTTAGGCTGGGTGGTCATGACTTAGGCTGGGTGGTCATGACATAGGCTGGGTGGTCATGACATAGGCTGGGTGGTCATGACTTAGGCTGGGTGGTCATGACATAGGCTGGGTGGTCATGACTTAGGCTGGGTGGTCATGACATAGGCTGGGTGGCCATGACATAGGCTGGGTGGTCATGACATAGGCTGGGTGGTCATGACATAGGCTGGGTGGTCATGACTTAGGCTGGGTGGTCATGACTTAGGCTGGGTGGCCATGACATAGGCTGGGTGGTCATGACTTAGGCTGGTTGGTCATGACTTAGGCTGGGTGGTCATGACATAGGCTGGGTGGTCATGACTTAGGCTGGGTGGCCATGACATAGGCTGGGTGGTCATGACTTAGGCTGGGTGGCCATGACATAGGCTGGGTGGTCATGACTTAGGCTGGGTGGTCATGACATAGGCTGGGTGGTCATGGCATAGGCTGGGTGGTCATGACTTAGGCTGGGTGGTAATGACATTGTCTAGGTAGTGATTTGTGAAAGTAACATTGTGTGAGCCCCAAATAGCAGTTTAGGTTACAGAGTGCAAACGAGTAAGTGAGGATTACTAGCAGTCTTATTTTGTGTTTTAAACATATTGCCTAATTATAGTGCATGTTTAAAGATGTTTCCTGTCAGGCAGAGGCTGTGGCCTAACAACAGCCTGAAGGCCTATTGATCCTTGTTTTCTCCAACCAGACCAGGTTGTTTTACCATGTTGCCATAGGCGACAGTATCAGCGCTGGTTGAGGTCTCCTCTGTGCTACCGGTCCTACTTCATTCCACCCCCTGTCTGATGTGACAGATACAGGCCTACTGTGTGAGCTAACGAGGGTAAACATCAGTCAGAGTGCACAGACCACATTCTTCTACATTATCTCACAGGCAGCCATGCTTGACTGAGACAAATGTTCCTCTGTGGAGGACACAGTCTGTGTGTGTGTGTGTGTGTGTGTTATGTAATACAGTGTTGACAGACATTACCTAAACAAAAGTGACATTTACACATACTCTCAATCCACCTAATACCTGGGAGCTCCTGTCCCCTAGCTGCAGAGATCCAGATAAGTAGCCCTACCAGCCAGCCTTAGCGTCTCACCGGCCCCAGCCTCCAGCCTCCAGCCCCAGCCCCAGCCCCAGCCCCAGCTTCCAGCCCCAGCCTCCAGCCTCCAGCCCCAGCCCCAGCCTCCAGCCCCAGCCCCAGCCTCCAGCCCCAGCCCCAGCCTCCAGCCCCAGCCCCAGCCAGGCTCCCTCTGGGCTGGGCAGATTCCTCTCAACAAACTTTTTAATGACACCTAACACTTGTGTTCTGTTGCCCCCTAGCTGCAGAGCTCCAGACCAGTAGCCCTACCAGCCAGCCCTACCGTCTCCCCTGCAGAGGTCCAGACCAGTAGCCCTACCAGCCAGCCTTACCGTCTCCCCTGCAGAGCTCCAGACAAGTAGCCCTACCAGCCAGCCCTACCGTCTCCCCTGCAGAGCTCCAGACAAGTAGCCCTACCAGCCAGCCCTACCGTCCCTGCAGAGCTCCAGACAAGTAGCCCTACCAGCCAGCCCTACCGTCTCCCCTGCAGAGCTCCAGACAAGTAGCCCTACCAGCCAGCCCTACCGTCTCCCCTGCAGAGCTCCAGACAAGTAGCCCTACCAGCCAGCCCTACCGTCTCCCCTGCAGAGCTCCAGACAAGTAGCCCTACCAGCCAGCCATACCGTTTCCCCTGCAGAGGTCCAGACCACTAGCTCTACCATTTTCCCCAGAATGGCTCTCTCCGGGTCGGGTGGCTTCCTCTCTGAGGATCAGTTCATCTGTTCTATCTGCCTGGATGTGTTCACCAACCCAGTCTCCACACCCTGTGGTCACAGCTACTGTCTGGACTGCATCTCCACCTACTGGGATGGTATGTATTGTGGCTTTGTATATACTGTACACTAGCTGAAATATAAGTGTTTACATAGGTCTATATACTGTAGACTACCTGAAATATAAGTGTTTACATAGGTCTATATACTGTGCACTACCTGAAATATAAGTGTTTACATAGGCCTATATACTGTACACTACCTGAAATATAAGTGTTTACATAGGCCTATATACTGTACACTAGCTGAAATATAAGAGTTTACATAGGTCTATATACTGTAGACTACCTGAAATATAAGTGTTTACATAGGTCTATATACTGTACACTACCTGAAATATAAGTGTTTACATAGGTCTATATACTGTACACTACCTGAAATATAAATGTACATAGGTCTATATACTGTAGACTACCTGAAATATAAATAGGTCTATATACTGTACACTACCTGAAATATAAATAGGTCTATATACTGTACACTACCTGAAATATAAATAGGCCTATATACTGTACACTACCTGAAATATAAATGTACATAGGTCTATATACTGTACACTACCTGAAATATAAATGTACATAGGTCTATATACTGTAGACTACCTGAAATATAAATGTACATAGGTCTATATACTGTAGACTACCTGAAATATACGTGTTTACATAGGTCTATATACTGTACACTACCTGAAATATAAGTGTTTACATAGGTCTATATACTGTACACTACCTGAAATATAAGTGTTTACATAGGTCTATATACTGTACACTACCTGAAATATAAGTGTTTACATAGGTCTATATACTGTACACTACCTGAAATATAAGTGTTTACATAGGCCTATATACTGTACACTACCTGAAATATAAATGTACATAGGTCTATATACTGTAGACTACCTGAAATATAAATGTTTACATAGGTCTATATACTGTACACTACCTGAAATATAAGTGTTTACATAGGTCTATATACTGTACACTACCTGAAATATAAGTGTTTACATAGGCCTATATACTGTACACTACCTGAAATATAAGTGTTTACATAGGCCTATATATTGTAGACTACCTGAAATATAAGTGTTTACATAGGCCTATATACTGTACACTACCTGAAATATAAGTGTTTACATAGGCCTATATACTGTACACTACCTGAAATATAAGTGTTTACATAGGCCTATATACTGTACACTACCTGAAATATAAGTGTTTACATAGGCCTATATACTGTACACTACCTGAAATATAAATGTACATAGGTCTATATACTGTACACTACCTGAAATATAAGTGTTTACATAGGCCTATATATTGTAGACTACCTGAAATATAAGTGTTTACATAGGCCTATATACTGTACACTACCTGAAATATAAGTGTTTACATAGGCCTATATACTGTACACTACCTGAAATATAAATGTTTACATAGGTCTATATACTGTACACTACCTGAAATATAAATGTTTACATAGGTCTATATACTGTACACTACCTGAAATATAAGTGTACATAGGTCTATATACTGTACACTACCTGAAATATAAGTGTTTACATAGGCCTATATACTGTACACTACCTGAAATATAAATGTTTACATAGGTCTATATACTGTACACTACCTGAAATATAAGTGTTTACATAGGCCTATATATTGTAGACTACCTGAAATATAAGTGTTTACATAGGCCTATATACTGTACACTACCTGAAATATAAGTGTTTACATAGGCCTATATACTGTACACTACCTGAAATATAAATGTTTACATAGGTCTATATACTGTACACTACCTGAAATATAAATGTTTACATAGGTCTATATACTGTAGACTACCTGAAATATAAATAGGTCTATATACTGTACACTACCTGAAATATAAATAGGTCTATATACTGTACACTACCTGAAATATAAATAGGCCTATATACTGTACACTACCTGAAATATAAATGTACATAGGTCTATATACTGTACACTACCTGAAATATAAATGTACATAGGTCTATATACTGTAGACTACCTGAAATATAAATAGGTCTATATACTGTACACTACCTGAAATATAAATAGGTCTATATACTGTACACTACCTGAAATATAAGTGTTTACATAGGCCTATATACTGTACACTACCTGAAATATAAGTGTTTACATAGGCCTATATACTGTAGACTACCTGAAATATAAGTGTTTACATAGGCCTATATACTGTACACTACCTGAAATATAAGTGTTTACATAGGCCTATATATTGTAGACTACCTGAAATATAAGTGTTTACATAGGCCTATATACTGTACACTACCTGAAATATAAGTGTTTACATAGGTCTATATACTGTACACTACCTGAAATATAAGTGTTTACATAGGCCTATATACTGTACACTAGCTGAAATATAAGTGTTTACATAGGCCTATATACTGTACACTACCTGAAATATAAGTGTTTACATAGGCCTATATACTGTACACTACCTGAAATATAAGTGTTTACATAGGCCTATATACTGTACACTACCTGAAATATAAGTGTTTACATAGGTCTATAAACTGTAGACTACCTGAAATATAAGTGTTTACATAGGTCTATATACTGTACACTACCTGAAATATAAGTGTTTACATAGGTCTATAAACTGTAGACTACCTGAAATATAAGTGTTTACATAGGTCTATATACTGTAGACTACCTGAAATATAAGTGTTTACATAGGTCTATATACTGTACACTACCTGAAATATAAGTGTTTACATAGGTCTATATACTGTAGACTACCTGAAATATAAGTGTTTACATAGGTCTATATACTGTACACTACCTGAAATATAAGTGTTTACATAGGCCTATATACTGTACACTACCTGAAATATAAGTGTTTACATAGGTCTATATACTGTACACTACCTGAAATATAAGTGTTTACATAGGTCTATAAACTGTAGACTACCTGAAATATAAGTGTTTACATAGGTCTATATACTGTACACTACCTGAAATATAAGTGTTTACATAGGTCTATATACTGTACACTACCTGAAATATAAGTGTTTACATAGGTCTATATACTGTACACTACCTGAAATATAAGTGTTTACATAGGTCTATAAACTGTAGACTACCTGAAATATAAGTGTTTACATAGGTCTATATACTGTACACTACCTGAAATATAAGTGTTTACATAGGTCTATATACTGTACACTACCTGAAATATAAGTGTTTACATAGGTCTATAAACTGTACACTACCTGAAATATAAGTGTTTACATAGGTCTATATACTGTACACTACCTGAAATATAAGTGTTTACATAGGTCTATATACTGTACACTACCTGAAATATAAGTGTTTACATAGGTCTATAAACTGTAGACTACCTGAAATATAAGTGTTTACATAGGTCTATATACTGTACACTACCTGAAATATAAGTGTTTACATAGGTCTATATACTGTAGACTACCTGAAATATAAGTGTTTACATAGGTCTATATACTGTACACTACCTGAAATATAAGTGTTTACATAGGTCTATATACTGTACACTACCTGAAATATAAGTGTTTACATAGGTCTATATACTGTAGACTACCTGAAATATAAGTGTTTACATAGGTCTATATACTGTAGACTACCTGAAATATAAATGTACATTTGTTTGTATGTACATGAGCCCAATACATGCAACAACTTACATCCATGCAACCTTATTGGTTGTTTCCTATTAGTAGGCCTATTTCATCACATCCCCATTCAGAGATCAAATGTATTCCGCCATGTGAATGAATGAAATGAACTGTAACTTGTTGTTGAAGGAGGAGGAGGGAAGACGTGTGTGTGCCCGCTGTGTAAGGAGAGCTTCAGGAAGAGGCCGGAACTTCACATCAACCGCACCCTGAAGGAGATCACCGAGCAGTTTAAGAAGATGGCGGACGGATTGGACCGGGGGGCCATGGTGTTTGAAGGAGGGATTGAGAGTCAAGGTTGGGGTGGCGGTGGAAATGAGGGGGTGTCATACGGGGTTGAGCGTCCTCCGGTCCCTCCAAGACCCCCAGGGATGGGTGTGATGCCTGGGGATTTGTTGTTGGAGATGAAGACCAGGTTCCAACGACCTTCGAACTCCAGAACCCCTCCGCCCGTCCTCCACCCCCACCCGCCCTCACCCTTCTCCTCCAACACCACCGCCCTCTCGTCCCCCCGCCCCTCCTGTTGTCCCACGCAGATACACCCTGAGCGGGCCGGCTGATTCCTCCACCGACGCGCCTCTCTGTCCTGAACACCAGAGGGGGCTGGAGTTCTTCTGCCGGACAGACCAGACGTGTGGGTGTGCCGTGTGCATGGAGGGAGAGCACCATGGACACCAGGTTATACCAGCCAAGAGAGAGTGGCTCATTAAGAAGGTAGGGAGAGGGACAGAGGTGGAGGAGCAGAGGTGTGTGAACTAATTCTGATGGAGATGTAGGGTACTCCAATTGCAATGCTACTACTGTAGAAATGAAAACATACTGTATTAACCAAAGCTATATAGTCAGTTTAATCAACTCTACACAAAAGAGACTGGGTGTTTGAAACATATTTAAATTGTGTTAATCACATGCTTCGAGGTAGAGGTAGATATGTACATACTAGGAATACGGAATAAGTACATTGCAGTATGTTGACTCCGGTCTGTTTCTGTATGCAGTCTCAGTTGGAAATCACAGAGGCAGAGCTGAGGGACATGATCACACAGAGAGAAAAGAAGGTGGAGGACATCAGGACATCACTGGAGAATATACAGGTGGGTGTCTGGAACACACACACACAGACACACACACACACAGACACAGCACACACACACACACACACACACACACACACACACACACACACACACACACACACAGTACACACACAGACACAGTACACACACACACACACACACACACAGACACACACACACAGACACAGTACACACACAAGGACACAGAACACACACACAGACACAGTACACACAGTACACAGACACAGACACAGTACACACAGAACACACACACAGACACAGTACACACACAAGGACACAGAACACACACACAGATACAGTACACACAGTACACAGACACAGAAAACAGTACACACAGAACACACACACAGACACAGTACACACACAAGGACACAGAACACACACACAGTCACAGTACACACAAACAGACCACACACGCAGTCACAGTACACACACACACAGTACACACACAGACACAGTACACAGTACACAGTACACAGTAAATCAAAATCAAAAATCAAATGTATTTATATAGCCCTTCATACATCAGCTGATATCTCAAAGTGCTGTACAGAAACCCAGCCTAAAACCCCAAACAGCAAGCAATGCAGGTGTAGAAGCACGGTGGCTAGGAAAAACTCCCTAGAAAGGCCAAAACCTAGGAAGAAACCTAGAGAAGAACCAGGCTATGTGGGGTGGCCAGTCCTCTTCGGGCTGTGCCGGGTGGAGATTATAACAGAACATGGCCAAGATGTTCAAATGTTCATAAATGACCAGCATGGTCGAATAATAATAAGGCAGAACAGTTGAAACTGGAGCAGCAGCACGGCCAGGTGGACTGGGGACAGCAAGGAGTCATCATGTCAGGTAGTCCTGGGGCATGGTCCTAGGGCTCAGGTCCTCGAGAGAGAGAGAGAGAGAGAGAGAGAGAGAGAGAGAGAAAGAGAGAATTAGAGAACGCACACTTAGATTCACACAGGACACCGAATAGGACAGGAGAGGTACTCCAGATATAACAAACTGACCCTAGCCCCCGACACATTAACTACTGCAGCATAAATACTGGAGGCTGAGACAGGAGGGGTCAGGAGACACTGTGGCCCCATCCGAGGACACCCCCAGACAGGGCCAAACAGGAAGGATATAACCCCACCCACTTTGCCAAAGCACAGCCCCCACACCACTAGAGGGATATCTTCAACCACCAACTTACCATCCTGAGACAAGGCTGAGTATAGCCCACAAAGATCTCCGCCATGGCACAACCCTAGGGGGGGCGCCAACCCAGACAGGATGACCACAACAGTGAATCAACCCACTCAGGTGACGCACCCCTTCCAGGGACGGCATGAGAGAGCCCCAGTAAGCCAGTGACTCAGCCCCTGTAATAGGGTTAGAGGCAGAGAATCCCAGTGGGAAGAGGGGAACCGGCCAGGCAGAGACAGCAAGGGCGGTTCGTTGCTCCAGAACCTTTCCGTTCACCTTCCCACTCCTGGGCCAGACTACACTCAATCATATGACCCACTGAAGAGATAAGTCTTCAGTAAGGACTGAAAGGTTGAGACCGAGTTTGCGTCTCTGACATGGGTAGGCAGACCGTTCCATAAAAATGGAGCTCTATAGGAGAAAGCCCTGCCTCCAGCTGTTTGCTTAGAAATTCTAGGGACAATTAGGAGGCCTGCGTCTTGTGACCGTAGCGTACGTGTAGGTATGTACGGCAGGACCAAATCAGAGAGATAGGTAGGAGCAAGGCCATGTAATGCATTGTAGGTTAGCAGTAAAACCTTGAAATCAGCCCTTGCTTTGACAGGAAGCCAGTGTAGAGAGGCTAGCACACAGTACACTGAACACAGTACACAGAACACACACACAGACACAGTATACACATACAGAACACACGTACAAACACAGTACACACACGCAGAACACACAGTCACAGTACACACACACACAGTACACACACAGAGACACAGTACACAAACAGAGACACAGTACACACATACATACCACACATACAGACACAGTACACACACACAGACACAGAACAAACACACAGTCACAGTACACACATACAGAACACACATACAGACACAGTACACACACACAGACACAGAACACACACACAGACACAGCACACTGTACACACACATACAGAACACACACACAGACACAGTACACAAACACACAGACACAGTACACATATACAGAACACACACACAGACACAATACACAAACACACAGACACAGTACACAGAACACACACAGACACAGTACACACAGAGAACACAGACACAGTACAGACACACAGAACACAGACACACACAGACATAGTACCCACACACACAGAGCGTACTTTGCAATTAATTTTTTCTCTCTCTCTCTCTCTCTCTCTCTCTCTCTCTCCCTCCCCTCTTTGTCTTTCCATCCTCTCACCCTGCCCCTCATCATCCCTCTCTCTCCCTCTCTCTCTCCCTCCCCTCTTTGTCTTTCCATCCTCTCTCCCTGCCCCTCATCATCCCTCTCTCTCTCCCTGCCCCTCATCATCTCTCTCTCTCTCTCTCTCTCTCTCTCTCTCTCCTCATCATCATCTCTCTCTCTCCCTCTCCCTCTCCCTCTCCCTCTCCCTCTCTCTCTCTCTCTCTCTCCCCAGGTGTGTGCGGAGCATGAGACAGCAGGCAGCATGCATGTGTTCTCTGCCCTGGTGAGCTCTGTGGAGAGGAGCCAGGCAGAGCTGTTGGAGGTGATAGAGATGTCACAGCGGGCTGCACAGCACCAAGGACAGACCCTCATCAGAGACCTAGAGCAGGTCTCTTTTTATTCGTTAATTTTATTTGAGTGAATGGTTTATTTCAGAGAGAATGGTTTATTTCATCAAGAGGACAATAATATCAATAGCAGCGAAGGCAGAGTTGACACAATATTATTAAAACTTAAATCACATGAAATGTGATGCATTGTACTAGATTTGGGTAAACAGCTCATTTACATCTTCAGTAGGTGATCAATAAAATACATTCATGCCGCTATCTTTTTTGCTACTGATATTGGTGATTGTTGTCTTTGTGACTGTGTTGCTGCAATGGTTGACAAACCAATTCCCTCTGGGATTATTAGTAATAAAGTATTTCTTGTCTTTTCTTTCCTATCATAGGAGATCTCTGAGCTGAGGAAGAGAAGCGCTACCCTCACCCAGCTAGCCCAGTCTGACGACTACGTACTTTTCTTCAAGGTTAGAGACTCTTTCTGTTCATCACATCTTTTTGTCTTTATTCATCCTTTTCAACAATTTCTACCTTTTTTGAAACCGTTTTTTCCTTTAGTTACCTTAGTTACAAGGTAAGAGGTACTTTTCCTTTCCATTCTCTTCATTTAAAATGATCTTGCTACTTGTTTTTTCTAATGAATTTATTCCTCCATTCTCTTTATTCCTCTTCTCAGACATTCTCCACCCCGCCTCAGACCAGGGATTGGTCGGATGCTGTTGTGACCTCTGACCTCACCTCAGGGGCGGTGCTTCTGACTGTCAATCAAATGGTGGAGCGGTTTCGGGAGGAGCTCAAGAGACTGCCGGAGATCTGTGAGTTATGGCTGACCGTTGTAGAACTCCTATACATTCTATCTATGAGTACTATCAGTTTCAAAGTGGGCAAAACTGGTTGAAATTACGTCAAGATTTTACCACTTTTGCTCGCTGGGTTGTTGCAAGTGACAAATAAAGAATATCACCAATACTGTAGTGTTGAGACGGTCTAATTTTACTTTATGAGCACTACTAGGCTACAATACTGTAGTGTTGTGACTGTCTAACTTACCTTCATGAACACTAATAGGCTACAATACTGTAGTGTTGAGACGGTCTAACTTTACTTTATGAACATGACTAGACTACAATACAGTAGTGTTGAGATGGTCTAACTTTACTTTATGAACACTACTACAATACTGTATTGTTGTGACTGTCTAACTTTACTTCATGAACACTACTAGGCTACAATACTGTAATGTCGAGACGGTCTAACTTTACTTTATGAACACTACTACAATACTGTAGTGTTGAGATGGTCTAACTTTACTTCATGAACACTACTAGGCTACAATACTGTAGTGTTGAGATGGTCTAACTTTACTTCATGAACACTACTAGGCTACAATACTGTAATGTCGAGACAGTCTAACTTTACTTTATGAACACTACTACAATACTGTAGTGTTGAGATGGTCTAACTTTCCTTCATGAACACGACTAGGCTACAATACTGTAGTGTTGAGACGGTCTAACTTTACTTTATGAACACGAAAAGGCTACAATACAATATGTAGAGGATGATGTAGACCATCGAATCTCAACTGGTGGGTCGTGACCCAAATTTAGGTCGCAAGCGGTTTTGAATGGGTTGTGTGTGTGTCAGCAAAATAAATAAAAAATGTAATAAAAAAATACTCCAGTCTGAACTTAAACAATTTAAACCAGGTAGAGAGTGTGAATAAATGATAATGAACTTACATTTTTTTTTAAATAATTTAATCTCTGAACAGTTTGTCTTCAATCACAGTATTTTCAATATAAAGCTATTAGCAGCACTATTTTGGTTGTTTTTGTTGTCTCAAACCAGTGAGTTTATTAACAATCTTCATCAAGAACATGGGCAAAATGTATTTATTGACAATGAAAGAGGTGGGAATGTTGTTCCCTTGTCATATAATTGCTATATTTAAAATCAATACAGAATTCAAAATAGTTTTTCAGATTATATTTTGCAGATTATTTTTCCCAATGCAAATATTGTGTCGTGACAGACAACCTGGTTAATTTGGGGTCCCAAGGCAAAACCAGTTGAGAACCTATAGACCCATACACTGCATTGTCTTTTGTTGGCCAGGTCTGCGTCCTCAACCTCAAACAGACCAATCCGTGGGGAGATATAGTCCAAGTAAGGTTTACACGCTCAAAGTACCATCCCATCTGTATCTTTTAGTGTTAATTATGATCTAAGATGTGTCTGATATTGATTAATGCATTCTCTTATGTTTGGCCAGGGTTGCGTCCTCAACCTCAACCAGACCAATCTGTGGGAAGATGTAGTCCAAGTATGATTTTCATTCATGTCTGTGTCACACTCAAAGTCCCAGCTCCTCCCATTCTGTGTGTCTAATAATCTACACGGTATTGATTTGATTGATTCTCTTTTGTTTGGCCAGGTTTGCTTTCTCAACCAAACCATGCTGTCGGAAGAAATAGTCCAAGTAAGTCCAAGATAACATTCATGTCTCTGTCACACTCACAGACCCAACAGATGTATAATAATTCATACAATAATTGATTTCCTGTATTCTATTTTGTTTGGCCAGATTTACCTTCTCAACCAGACCAGTCCCTGGGAAGAAGTAGTCCAAGTAAGATTTAATTCACGGCTGCTTCTGTCACACTCATCCCTTTCCATTTGTTTCTAATAATAACACTGTATTTGATTACATGATACTGTTTTGCCAGGTTTGCGTTCTCCACCTCCACCAGAACACTCTGTAGGAAGTCCAGGTTTGGATTCATTCCTGTTTCTTTCACACGCTCAGGCCCATTCCATATGTGTCAGTTACCAATGATACATAAAGTGTCTAATTAAGGTATAATGACCGAGAAGGCGGTGTTTGGAGGATAAATTGGCACAGGTGTTGTTAGGCCCGAGACAAATATATCCTCCAAACACCGGCTTCGAGGGCATTGTCACTTTTATACAACAGGTTACTAACATATTCAAATAACGATTGACATATTTTCATTAAAAGCATTAACTTGATTAATTTATTCAAACTATTTCATCCTTCCACAAGATATAAGCCGACACAGATCTAGGGTTGCTACCCAAGCCGGCTGGTCGTTCATTCTATCAGTTCGGTTGTCAGAGACGCGACCCAGTCGTTCAGTTCTGTATCTATGAATGCGATCCAGTCGTTCATTCTAAATGTTTCATTGCCATACTGGCTGGAAACTTCGTATCCCTTGCTTGCTAGCTTGCCAACTATGGCTATCTTACAGTCACGTCAAACACTGCATCCAGAATATCAACAGTAGCTGCATTAGCATTAGTTTAAGCTGTTTTCTAGTGACATTTATTTGGATACATCCACCACAATGAGCTAATGAGGCGCGATTTCGCCTGGCATCAGGACGCTGTTGTTCAGAGGAGCTAGCCAACAACACAATAACTTCAAATTGAAGCTGGAACAACTGCAAACTAGCTACACTT
Source organism: Oncorhynchus tshawytscha (assembly GCF_018296145.1). Taxonomy (NCBI): domain Eukaryota; kingdom Metazoa; phylum Chordata; class Actinopteri; order Salmoniformes; family Salmonidae; genus Oncorhynchus; species Oncorhynchus tshawytscha. Next base: position 92,945 of record NW_024609499.1, read on the forward strand.
CGTCTCGTTTGACCTTTTTTCAATTGACATTTCTTGCTATACTGTATACCTAATGCCAGCTGATTCATGATTTAGACTGGCTGAGAAACGCTGCCTGTCTGTCTCATCCCGAATCCCAACACCTTCATTACCATGGGACAGCTGGAGATCCAATTTGAATATTGAAACAATGTTGAAAATGTCAGAGAGACCAACAGCAAGGTTTATACAAATCTCCGCTGTTGAAAACGAAATGTTAGTCTAAAAGAATGTCTAGATGCATTTTATAGTGGAGATAAAGTTCATAAAGTGCCTGGCTGGGCTGATGAGACAGTGGACTGCGCAGTCAGATGGAACAGAGTAAATAGGCATTTTAACGTGACAGATTTAGCCGGTGGTAACTTGTGGAATAGACACCGGCTGGAATGCGATTTTAACCAATCAGCATTTAGGATTAGACCCACCCATTGTTTTATTACACGTATTCTCTTTTGTTTGGCCAGATTGGCTTTCTCAACCTCAACCAGACCAGTCAGTGGGAAGAAATCCAAAACCAAGTAAGGCTTTGATTAATTTATTAACTCAAAGTCCCAGTCATGTGATAATACATACAGTATTTGATCAGGGGTTAGATGGTTTAACACCTCTCTCTCTCTCTCTCTCTCTCTCTCTCCAGAGGTGAGGAGAGTGCAGGAATATGCAGGTATGTACTTCCTTCTTCCTGTATCATGTTGTCTGTGTTCATGTGTCAAGCACATTCCTGCTAGTTATAGACACAAAACTGCTGATTGAACTCTTGATTGGTGATTGATGACTTTTTCTCCCTCTTTCTCTCTGCCTCTGTTCTCTCTTTCTCTCCCCCACTTATTCTCTCCCTCTGTATGTCTCTCTCTCTGCCCCCCCCTCCCCTTCTACCTCTTCCCTCCTCTCCCTCTCAGTGGACATCACCCTGGACCCCCTCACCGCCCACCCACGCCTGCTCATCTCCGACGACGGCAAGCAGGTGCGCTGCTGGGACCGCTACCAGCCCGTGGCGGACGGCCCCGAGCGCTTTGACCGTGTGGTCTGCGTCCTCGGGCGCCAGGCCTTCTCTTCGGGACGCCATTACTGGGAGGTGAGAACAGAAGCAGGGCTAGTTTCATTCCAACAGCCATCGGGCTGAAGAACAGTGGCTCATAATGGGGCCTGATAGATGGAGGGACTGTATGCCAGGGATGATGTGAATATACATGTGCTCACCTTCCAGTGTTGTTGTATTGCATGATGTTGTATTGTAGTGTATTGATTATGATTTTGGGTGATTTGTATTCGTAGGTGGAGGTGGGTGGGAAGACGGACTGGGACCTGGGCGTGGCTAGCCACTCCATCAACAGGAAAGGGAAGATCATAGTAAGCCCCGCCCACGGCTACTGGTTCCTGAGTCTCCGGGATAAGAAGGACTACGCATTCCGAACGGAACCGTCGACAGCGCTGGGCCTCAACCACAAACCCAACCGTATAGGGGTCTACATAGACTGTGATAAGGGACAGGTGTCCTTCTATAACGTGGAAGCTAAGATGCTCATCTATACATTCACCGACAGCTTCTCGGATGTCATTCATCCCTTCTTCAGCCCTTGCACCAATAAGTCTGGCAGGAACGAGGCGCCGCTCATCATTTGTCCTGTCTCGATGCCTCTGGTGGACTGAGATGGGTTTTAGTTTTTTTGTTCATTCCTAAAGGTAGTTTCCTTCCAGTCTGTCCTTGTTCAATGTTCTCCACTGAGCCAATTGGACGGGACTGGATAGGTCAAAGCAATATGGTGGAAGCTATAGCTGATGCGCCCAATATACCCAGATGTCTCATGTCAACATAGGGAAGGGAACAAGGCCAGAAGAGAGGGAACAATTTTCTGGAATGAAATACAGTCCCTTAGAACCATTCATAATGACCTCCTGTGTTCTATGGAGCTGACCAATGGATAATCTGGATACTGAGTCTGGATTGGACTGATCATTTTGACCAATACAACTCACTACAGTCCATCAGTCTGAGAATTAATGATTTCACCATCTGTCCTTATCACACGATGGATGAATCTGTCTATATAGGGTCATATGTGTCTCACATGGCTCCCTATTCACATATAGTCTGCTTCTTTGACCAGAGCCCCATGGGCCCTATGTATTGCATTACTATAGGGAATAGTGTGCTATTTGTGACATAACCACATTCATTACAAATAAAACATATTACTTGTACATTACAATCCAGTTTTTGAAAAATGTCCACAATAAACCAAATGTAAACTATGTGGACTGGGAGCCACTGAGTAAGACCAGAGACAAACAAAAAGACAAAGAATCCTTTATGAGCCAGTCATTTTATTCATCGTATTCTACAGAGTGGACAAAACTTTAAGAACACCTGCTCTTTCCATGACACAGACTGACCAGGTGAATCCAGGTGAACACTATGAGCCCTTACTGATGTCACTTGTTAAATCCACTTACATCAGTGTAGATGAAGGGGAGGAGACAGGATAAATATGGATTTTTAAGCCTTGTGACAATTCAGACATGGATTGTGTATGTGTGCCATTCAGAGGGTGAATGGGCAAGACTAAAGATTGGTGCCTTTGAAAGGGGTATGGTAGGAGGTACCGGTTTGTCTCAAGAACTGCAACGCTGCTGGGTTTTTCACGCTCAACATATTGGATAGCCTGGGGTGAATGAGACTGAATACTTTTTGGAAAACTATATTAGTGACAGAATATATTTGAATCATGTTGTAATAGGAGTTCAATTGGAGGCTAATCTAATAAATCATTGCATGAATTTTTCTAAAATAACCCTGACCTTGAGTTGTCCATCTTCTTGAACTTTCTAGTACAGTATTGTATAGGCTATTATATTATACCATGTTAGAGCCTATTAAATTAGCATGTTCAATAAGGCTACAAATAAAATATTTATCCAATTGTTAGCCTGCATTTCATTAAATCTGAAAGCAGGTATAGTGTCAATACCACAACTATCTAATAGGCAGAATAATTACAGTGTAAACGGGATGTTTACATGAGGAGTGTTGAAAAACCTCCCTCCCCGCGATGCCTGCATCCGCCAATGACTGCAGCAAAGGTCACCGAGAAAGCGACGTGCCAGGTATGGCTGTTGTAGACTGCGTCGGTCCGGAGGAGGAGAGCTGGAGAGGAGACTGAGTAGAGCCTCGGAAATAAGAGATCAGACAAACACAGCAAGCAGCATGCCGTTTGGGATGGTAACGCTTCCCACTGTCCGATACCATCATCACTAAGCACTGAACAAATCTCCAAAGCGGTAAGTGCTTCGATAGGTTTTTTAATTACAGTTTACGTTACACATTTTCATAAACGCTTTCTTGCAGCTGGGGGGAATCCAGTTCGGAGGTTCATATCGTATTGACATCTAACTGGGCGTAGGCTAGGCTATCTGCCGATCTGTCTGTCTGTCTCTCTCTCAGGCTGAATATATTCGATTTGATTTATGTCACAATGACAATATAACGAATATGTTGTTGTTGTCCAAATATATTCGTTGCAGTTTTGCCCATCCGTTGAAACGACAGCAAATGCAACTCTGCCTATGTTCCAGTTTTGATGCGCACTCCATCCAATGGGCATGCAGTGTGTGTGATCATCAACATGGAAATTGTAACATTAGAATAAAAACACTGGTGGGCTATGTGATTGAAAGGAACAGCATTGAATTGGCTATATATTCAATAAACAACCCAAGCAGCCTAAGGAACACCTGTTCGCAAGTATTTTGTAATTAGGCTAAAACCGGTCAAAAATGTCCCGGGCGGCGCACGTATCGATGTCCCTCCCTGTTGATGCGGTGGTGGCGGTTCAGGGCTGGGTCGTTCCCAACAGTGCCGCATTTGCATGTAGAACAGTGACAGTGTCAAATAAGGTAGAAGCCTACCAACCGCGATGCCTTTGCACAATGCGTCCAGGTCCCATTGATAACTGCAGTGGTGTAAAGTAACAAAGTAAAATCTACTTTGAAGTAGACTACTACTTCATTATTTTGGGGGGGATATCTGTACGTTACTTGAAGCCTACAACAGTGCATTTTGAAAGTTTTCAGACCCCTTGACACTTTCCACATTTTGTTAGGTTACAGCCTTTAAAAAAAAAATATATATATATTTTTACTCATCAATCTACGCATAATACTCCGCAATAATATAGAAAAAACACGTTTGAAAAGAAATTAAATCACATTTACATAAGTATTCAGACCCTTTGCTCGGTACTTTGTTGAAGTACCTTTGGCAATGATTACAGCCTTGAGTCTTCTTAGGTATGATGCTACAAGCTTGGCACACCTGTATTTGGGGAGTTTCTCCCATTCTTCTCTGCTGATCCTCTCAAGCTCTGTCATGTTGAATGGGGAGCGTCGCTGCACAGCTATTTTCAGGTCTCTCCAGAGATGTTCGATTGGGTTCAAATCCGGACTCTGGCTGGGCCTCTCAAGGACATTCAGAGACTGGTCCCGAAGCCACTCCTGCGTTGTCTTGGCTGCGTGCTTAGGGTTGTTGTCCTGTTGGAAGGTCTGGGGCAGGTTTCCGTCAAGGATCTCTCTGTACTTTGCACAGTTCATCTTTCCCTTGATCCTGACATCCCCACAGCATGATGCTGCCACCACAATGCTTCACCGTAGGAATGGTATTGGCCAGGTGATGAGCGGTGCCGAGTTTCCTCCAGACGTGACACTTGGCATTCAGGCCAAAGAGTTCAATATTTGTTTCATCAGACCAGAGAATCTTGTTTCTCATGGTCTGAGAGTCCTTTAGATGCCTTTTGGAAAACTACAAGCGGGCTATGTGCCTTTTACTGAGGATTGGCTTCCGTCTGGCCAATCTACTATACATGCCTGAGTGGTGGAGTGCTGCAGAGATGGTTGTCCTTCTGGAAGGTTCTCCTATCTCCACAGAGGATCTCTGTAGCTTTGTCATAGAGGTCCATTAGAGGTCGACCGATTATGATTTTTCAACTCCGATACCGATTATTGGAGGACCAAAAAAAGCTGATACTGATTAATCAGCCAATTTAAATTTAAAAAAATTATTTATAATAATGACAATTACAACAATACTGAATGCACACTTATTTTTACTGAATATAATACATCAATAAAATCAATTTAACCTCAAATAAATAATGAAACATGTTCAATTTGGTTTAAATAATGCAAAAACAATGTGTTGGAGAAGTAAAAGTGCAATATGTGCCATGTAAAAAAGCTAACGTTTGAGTTCCTTGCTCAGAACATGAGAACATATGAAAGCTGGTGGTTCCTTTTTGGTTCCTCCAAGGTAAGAGGTTTTAGGTTGTAGTTAATATAGTATTTATAGGACTATTTCTCTCTATACTATTCTATTTCATATACCTTTGACTATTGGATGTTCTTATAGGCACTATAGTATTGCCAGTGTAACAGTATACCTTCCGTCCCTCTCCTCGCCCCTACCTGGGCTCGAACCAGGAACACATCGACAACAGCCACACTCGAAGCAGCATTACCCATCGCTCCACAAAAGCCGCGGGGGGAATAACTACTCCAAGTCTCAGAGCGGGTGATGTTTGAAACGCTATTAGCATTTCAAACCCCGCTAACTAGCTAGCCATTTCACATCGGTTACACCAGCCATTAGGCTGATAGGCTTGAAGTCATAAACAGCGCTGTGCTTGCGAAGAGCTGCTGGCAAAACGCACGAAAGTGCTGTTTGAATGAATACTTACGAGCCTGCTGCTGCCTACCATAGCTCAGTCAGACTGCTCTATCAAGTCATAGACTTAACTATAACAGAACACACAGAAATACGAGCCTTTGGTCATTAATATGGTCGAATCCAGAAACTATAATTTCGAAAACAAAACATTTATTATTTCAGTGAAATACGGAACCTTTCGGTATTTTATCAAACGGGTGGCATCCCTAAGTCTAAATATTCTTGTTACATTGCACAACCTTCAATGTTATGTCATAATTACGTAAAATTCTGGCAAATTAGTTCGCAATGAGCAAGGCTAACCAAACTCTTGCATATACCCTGACTCTGTGTGCAATGAACATAAGAGAAGTGACACAATTTCACCTGGTTAATATTGCCTGCTAACCTGGATTTCTTTTAGCTAAATATGCAGGTTTAAAAATATATACTTCTGTGTATTGATTTTAAGAAAGGCACCGCATCGATTATATGCAACGCAGGACACGCTAGATAAACTAGTAATATCATCACCATCAGGTTTTCTTCCAGAATGGTCCTGTATTTGGCTCCATCCATCTTCCCATCAATTTGAACCATCTTCCCTGTCCCTGCTGAAGAAAAGCAGGCCCAAACCATGATGCTGCCACCACCATGTTTGACAGTGGGGATGGTGTGTTCAGGGTGATGAGCTGTGTTGCTTTTACACCAAACATAACGTTTTGCATTGTTGCCAAAAAGTTCAATTTTGGTTTCATCTGACCAGAGCACCTTCTTCCACATGTTTGGTGTGTCTCCCAGGTGACTTGTGGCAAACTTTAAACAACACTTTTTATGGATATCTTTAAGAAATGGCTTTCTTCTTGCCACTCTTCCATAAAGGCCAGATTTGTGCAATATACGACTGATTGTTGTCCTATGGACAGAGTCTCCCACCTCAGCTGTAGATCTCTGCAGTTCATCCAGAGTGATCATGGGCCTCTTGGCTGCATCTCTGATCAGTCTTCTCCTTGTATGAGCTGAAAGTTTAGAGGGACGGCCAGGTCTTGGTAGATTTGCAGTGGTCTGATACTCCTTCCATTTCAATATTATCGCTTGCACAGTGCTCCTTGGGATGTTTAAAGCTTGGGAAATCTTTTTGTATCCAAATCCGGCTTTAAACTTCTTCACAACAGTATCTCGGACCTGCCTGGTGTGTTCCTTGTTCTTCATGATGCTCTCTGCGCTTTTAACGGACCTCTGAGACTATCACAGTGCAGGTGCATTTATACGGAGACTTGATTACACACAGGTGGATTGTATTTATCATCATTAGTCATTTAGGTCAACATTGGATCATTCAGAGATCCTCACTGAACTTCTGGAGAGAGTTTGCTGCACTGAAAGTAAAGGGGCTGAATAAAAAAGTTTGAAATATCCAATAAATGTCGTTCCACTTCATGATTGTGTCCCACTTGTTGTTGATTCTTCACAAAAAAATACAGTTTTATATCTTTATGTTTGAAGCCTGAAATGTCGCAAAGTTCAAGGGGGCCGAATACTTTCGCAAGGCACTGTAAGAATGATGGAAGCAACTGTTTTCTTAGGTACCTTTCAATGCTGCAGAATCTTTTGTGTACCTTTCCCCAGATCTGTGCCTTAACACAATCCTGTCTCGGAGCTCTACAGACAATTCCTTCGACCTCATGGCTTGGTTTTTGCTCTGACGTGCACTGTCAACTGTGGGACCTTAAATAGACAGGTGTGTGCCTTTCCAAATCATGTCCAATTGAATTTCAATCAATTGAATTTATCACAGGTGGACTCCAATCAAGTTGTATAAACATCTTAAGGATGATGAATGACAACAGGATGCACCTGAGCTAAATTTCGAGTCTCATAGAAAAGTGTCTGAATACTTATGTAAATAAGGTATTTATGCTTTTCATTTTTAATACATTTGCAAACATTTCTAAAAACCTGTTTTCGCTTTGTCATTATCGGGTATTCTGTGTAGATTGATAAAAATGAAAATAAATAATATAGAATAATGCAGTAACGTAACAAAATGTGGAAAAAGTGAAGGGGTCTGAATACTTTCTGAATGCACTGTACTTTTTATTAGGCCTTATTGTCCCTGACACCAACAGTAGGCTAGGCTACTCGATAATCAAATGCTTAGCAGGACAAGGAAGAATGGTCCAATTCATACAGTTATCAAGAGAACATCCTTGGTCATCCATACTGCCTCTGATCTGGCGAACTCACTTAACACAGATGCGTTGTTTGTAAATGATGTCTGAGTGTTTGTAAATGGTCTGTTGGTCAGTGTTGGAGTGTGCCCCTGGCTATCCATTAAAAAAAGCTAATTGTGCCGTCTGGTTTGCTTTATATAAGGAATTTGGATGGATTTATAGCTTCTACTTTTGATACTTAAAGCTACAATATATAACTTTTTGGGTGACCCCAACCAAATGCACATAGAAATGTGAGTGATAGATATGTCATTCTCATTGAAAGAAAGTATAAGAAGTGGTGTATCTATTCTATGTGCTCCATTTCTATGGTTCCCATTCTTAAGTTTTGTTTTTGCGTCTTTTACTTTCCGTTTTGCACACCAGCTTCAAACAGCTGAAAATAAAATATTTTTGGTTATGGAAAATATATTTCACAGCAGTTTTCATGGTACAATGATTCTCTACTTGCTTGTTTTGCCACATAAACTGAAATTAGGCAAACTATTACAATTTTAGCAACCAGGAAATTATGGAGTTATTTCTGCATAGTGCATCTTTAAGTGTATTTAAAACCAGATAGTTTTAGATTTTTACTCAAGTAGTATTCTACTGGGTGACTTTCACTTCCACTTCAGTCATTTTCTATTAGGGTCTTTACTTTAACTCAAGGATGACAATTGGGTACTTTTTCCACAACTGGATAACTGTCGATGGTACATTAAGGCCGTTATAAATAGAATGGAATGAGCTTCTCTCTGTTCTGTGTTCTATTTCCTCCCCATTCTAGTTTAGGTTACATAACACTCAAGGCTATTCCCCCTCCAGTGTTTCCGTATTAGGGAGGATTGTGTGAATTAGGCTCGGTACCCAACTCCCAATGGTAAAACTGTAAGAAATGACTCTTTCTAATTTCTTCCTCTAATTCCACCTGGTAAGCTTTGGGGGCAGAGATAAGCTTCTTTAGTGAGCAGGTCAGGGAGTCGTTTAGCCGCGCCTTTGTCTGCAACACTGGACTGGACTCACAGCTGGGCGCTTCTAATGATATTGATAAAGCCGCAGTAGGATTAAATTTAAGGTCAAAGGTTATTGTTGACGTGCGGAACAGATGGCACCCTATTCCCCTATTGGACCTTGTTAAAAGAAATGCACTAGGGTACCATTTGGAACCTAGTCTAGGGCTCTATCCAGCGGATTGATACGCTACAGTACCAGAGTACTTTTGGGCAGAAGTTGCTACCTGGCACCGAGCTAAAGAAAATATACCACTTTACCATTATGACTTTGCCAGTGACACTTTAGTTTAATTGACTTTTACTTTAAGAATATCATAGAATTAATTAAGAAACTGTTGTTGAGGAGCTGTCACCTTTACAAAGAAATTGTGAATTGGTCTCTCTTTCTCTCCCTCTTTCACCTCACTCTTCCCCTCTTTCATTCCTCATCTGCTCCCCCCTTTTCTCTCTCCATCTCTCTTGTTCTCCCTCTCTCTCTATCTCCTTACATTGTTCCTTGTCATGTTCTCTGAAGGAGGGTAATGATGACATCACAAATTCAGACTGATACAGTGTGATCCATCATTCCTGGCCTGACGTTGACATGGCAACAGGCAGGAAGGGTGAGTCCTTGACTTCTCTGTGTGTGTGTTTGTTTGTCTGTTTCTGTCTGTCTGTCTGCAACTGATATCGCCCAAACATAAATTAATTAATCTGCCATTGTCTCTAAGTGAATGGATTTTCAATTCCCTTCCCGCTCTTTGTAAAGCCCTAATGCCATGTCAGACCTAAGTTCTACTGATGGACCAAAACACTAACTCTCTCCCTCTCTCTCCTGCTCTCTGTCTCACTCTCTCTCTCATAAAAGCGCAATGAAAACTTGCAGTCCTATACAGCTGCTTAGCCATGCATGAATGATATGTGTGTGTGTGTGTTCAGTATGTGCCTGTGTGTGTATTTCTGTCCCTGACCGAGTCACGCCCTTACTGCCTCTTCCCCAGGGTCGACCTCAAAGGGAGGAAGCGTGCGTTTCCCAGACGACGAGGATGCCATGGGCTCCCCTGTTCACCGTGAGGACAAAGCCAAGGATTCTTCCATCCCTGCTCTCCCAGAGCCTGATGGGAACTTCCTGGTTAAGGTGGGCGGGGTTTGGAATACGAATGCTCGAATTGCTTGTGCCAAGTTCAGTAGACAAACATTGTTGAACATTGCAGATTGAAATGTTATGAATAGAGCAGACATGATTCCTTATTCTACAGGTCATAGAGCCATGTTTGTTCTCCATAACATATTTCTACAACATTATGCCCTGCTGAATGCACCCCTGATGGGTACCTACATAAGAACTACTTAACACATTTCATAAGAAGTGTGTGAGTATTTAATAAGTGTTTATATAATTTATACTGTGTTTCTCCTCTCTCACACACACACTCTCTCACACTCTCTCTCTCTGTTCAGGTAGGGTTCCTGAGGAGTCTGCATCGTTATGAGATCGTTTTCACCCTCCCAGAGGTGCCTGTGCTGGGGAAAGATGTGTGCTCCCTCCCTTCCTCCTCATCACCGACTCCCAGACCCCTCCTCAAAGTCAACCGTGTCACACCCACATCAGAGGGTACGTTGGAGACCAGGGCCGTATGCATTAGGGCATGTCAAAGAAAACGTTAAACCGTTTTGCAATGGAAAATGAAAATGAGTGTTTGTTATTGGAGTCCAGCTATTCCCTTCCTGTTTCAATCAGTTTTAATACTGTTCGAAGCCTATTGAATGCGACCCATTATAGAAACTGAGATGATTGCTTCTGTGTTCCTTGTACAGGATCCAAATCGTCCAAATGGATATGAATTGAGTAAATGGATATATTGGTAAAGATGGGTGCAGTGTAGACCTGAAAGTGGCAGAAAACCACTAACAAGGCATATCTAATCTCCCATGTGCCCCTCTGCCAACAAACATGTTTGTACCATAACAAGACACTGTTTCTGTCATTACTGTAACCTACTATTACAGGAACTGGTATGTTATCAAACCTGTGAAACTTGAATGTCTGTCTGGATCACTGGCGAAGGTCTCCTTCCTTCTTCTACCTTTTCTCCCCCTCCATCCCCTGTCCCCAATTAATACTTGTCTGTCTGGATCACTGGCGAAGGTCTCCTTCCTTCTTCTACCTTTTCTCCCCCTCCATCCCCTGTCCCCAATTAATACTTGTCTGTCTGGATCACTGGCGAAGGTCTCCTTCCTTCTTCTACCTTTTCTCCCCTCCATCCCCTGTCCCCAATTAATACTTGTCTGTCTGGATCACTGGCGAAGGTCTCCTTCCTTCTTCTACCTTTTCTCCCCCTCCATCCCCTGTCCCCAATTAATACTTGTCTGTCTGGATCACTGGCGAAGGTCTCCTTCCTTCTTCTACCTTTTCTCCCCCTCCATCCCCTGTCCACAATGAATACTTGTCTGGCGCAAAGGCAACAATTTCCCTACCTCTTCCCCTTTTATCACCTATTCTACATTCTTTAGATCCGCTCTCCATCCCCTGTTCCCCTCCCAATGCCATCCGACCCATGGAGGGTGAGGCTCTGATCGGAATTACCAGAGGAATATAACCACCACCAGACAGTTATTACCAGAGGAATATAACCACTACCAGACAGTCGTTACCAGAGGAATATAACCACCACCAGACAGTCATTACCAGAGGAATATAACCACCACCAGACAGTCATTACCAGAGGAATATAACCACCACCAGACAGTTATTACCAGAGGAATATAACCACCACCAGACAGTTATTACCAGAGGAATATAACCACTACCAGACAGTCATTACCAGAGGAATATAACCACCACCAGACAGTCATTACCAGAGGAATATAACCACCACCAGACAGTCATTACCAGAGGAATATAACCACCACCAGACAGTCATTACCAGAGGAATATAACCACCACCAGACAGTCATTACCAGAGGAATATAACCACCACCAGACAGTCATTACCAGAGGAATATAACCACCACCAGACAGTCATTACCAGAGGAATATAACCACCACCAGACAGTCGTTACCAGAGGAATATAACCACCACCAGACAGTCATTACCAGAGGAATATAACCACCACCAGACAGTCATTACCAGAGGAATATAACCACCACCAGACAGTCATTACCAGAGGAATATAACCACCACCAGACAGTCATTACCAGAGGAATATAACCACCACCAGACAGTCATTACCAGAGGAATATAACCACCACCAGACAGTCATTACCAGAGGAATATAACCACCACCAGACAGTCATTACCAGAGGAATATAACCACCACCAGACAGTCATTACCAGAGGAATATAACCACCACCAGACAGTCATTACCAGAGGAATATACCAGAGGAATATAACCACCACCAGACAGTCATTACCAGAGGAATATAACCACCACCAGACAGTCATTACCAGAGGAATATAACCACCACCAGACAGTCATTACCAGAGGAATATAACCACCACCAGACAGTCATTACCAGAGGAATATAACCACCACCAGACAGTCATTACCAGAGGAATATAACCACCACCAGACAGTCATTACCAGAGGAATATAACCACCACCAGACAGTCATTACCAGAGGAATATAACCACCACCAGACAGTCATTACCAGAGGAATATAACCACCACCAGACAGTCATTACCAGAGGAATATAACCACCACCAGACAGTCATTACCAGAGGAATATAACCACCATGACAGTCTTTACCAGGAATATAACCACTTCATTACCAGAGGAATATAACCACTACCAGACAGTAATTACCAGAGGAATATAACCACCACCAGACAGTCATTACCAGAGGAATATAACCACCACCAGACAGTCATTACCAGAGGAATATAACCACCACCAGACAGTTATTACCAGAGGAATATAACCACCACCAGACAGTCATTACCAGAGGAATATAACCACCACCAGACAGTCATTACCAGAGGAATATAACCACCACCAGACAGTCATTACCAGAGAACACCACCACCAGACAGTCATTACCAGAGGAATATAACCACCACCAGACAGTCATTACCAGAGGAATATAACCACCACCAGACCAGAGGAATATAACCACCACCAGACAGTCATTACCAGAGGAATATAACCACCACCAGACAGTCATTACCAGAGGAATATAACCACCACCAGACAGTCATTACCAGAGGAATATAACCACCACCAGACAGTCATTACCAGAGGAATATAACCACCACCAGACAGTCATTACCAGAGGAATATAACCACCACCAGACAGTCATTACCAGAGGAATATAACCACCACCAGACAGTCATTACCAGAGGAATATAACCACCACCAGACAGTCATTACCAGAGGAATATAACCACCACCAGACAGTCATTACCAGAGGAATATAACCACCACCAGACAGTCATTACCAGAGGAATATAACCACCACCAGACAGTCATTACCAGAGGAATATAACCACCACCAGACAGTCATTACCAGAGGAATATAACCACCACCAGACAGTCATTACCAGAGGAATATAACCACCACCAGACAGTCATTACCAGAGGAATATAACCACCACCAGACAGTCATTACCAGAGGAATATAACCACCACCAGACAGTCATTACCAGAGGAATATAACCACCACCAGACAGTCATTACCAGAGGAATATAACCACCACCAGACAGTTATTACCAGAGGAATATAACCACCACCAGACAGTCATTACCAGAGGAATATAACCACCACCAGACAGTCATTACCAGAGGAATATAACCACTACCAGACAGTCATTACCAGAGGAATATAACCACCACCAGACAGTCATTACCAGAGGAATATAACCACTACCAGACAGTCATTACCAGAGGAATATAACCACCACCAGACAGTCATTACCAGAGGAATATAACCACCACCAGACAGTTATTACCAGAGGAATATAACCACCACCAGACAGTCATTACCAGAGGAATATAACCACCACCAGACAGTCATTACCAGAGGAATATAACCACCACCAGACAGTCATTACCAGAGGAATATAACCACCACCAGACAGTCATTACCAGAGGAATATAACCACCACCAGACAGTCATTACCAGAGGAATATAACCACCACCAGACAGTCATTACCAGAGGAATATAACCACCACCAGACAGTCATTACCAGAGGAATATAACCACCACCAGACAGTCATTACCAGAGGAATATAACCACCACCAGACAGTCATTACCAGGGGCAAACAAAGACCAAAGAGATCAATCCATCAGCTCCCATTTCAGCCATGAATCGATTCAGAGAGAGGAGACCAGAAGAAGAGATTATTTTGCATTGCTCCCCACCCCTCTCTTTTACACCTCTGCTACTCTCTGTTGTTATCAACTATGCATAGTCACTTTAATAACTCTACCTACATGTATATATGTATATATATATATGTGTCTCGCTATTGTTATTTTACTGCTGCTCTTTAGTTACTTGTTACTTTTATTTATTTTTCTTATTCCATCTGCATTGTTGGTTATGGGCTCATAAGTCAGCATTTCACTGTAAGGTCTACACCTGCACATGTGACCAATACAATTTGATTTGTTTCCCTGGCTTCATCCCAAATGTCCCCTTGTCACCCCATTCCCTATACAGTGCACTGCTTTCGACCAGCGCCAATACGGCAGGCCCATAGTCCTTTGGACAAAGGTAGTACACAATATAGGGAATAGGGCACCATTTGAATTTTAGGGGGAATGAATCTGAGCTCCCCTCTGGGCTTTCAGAGTGGCTTCCTGTAAGAGAACCCTGGGTTGTGTCACGGAGAGCAGCCTATTCTATTAACTTGAAACATTGAATGTTCCCTATAGGCCCTGATCAAATTAGTGTACTATATAGGGAATATGGTGGCATTTCAGACACAGATTTTATGGAATGTGGGGAAGCTATGGCGAATTACATTGAAGTAAATACTGGTTATAAATACTCAATAGACTACTGTCTCTCAGTCTAACGTTACTTCTGTCTGTCGGACGCCTTTTTGTCTCTGTTTTCATGTCACTCTTTCCCCGACCATTCCTGTCCTTTTATTATTAACTGTCTCCATCTTTCTCTCCTTCTTTCTGTCTTTCTTTTTTCTCTCCCTTTCTTTTTCTACCTCTGTCTGTCTCCCTCCCTCTCTCCATCCATTCCCTGTTTCCCTCCCTCTCTCCATCCATTCCCTGTTTCCCTCCCTCTCTCCATCCATTCCCTGTCTCCCTCTCTGTTCATTCCCTGTCTCCCTCCCTCTCTCCGTCCATTCCCTGTCTCCCTCCCTCTCTCCGTCCATTCCTGTCTCCCCTCTCTCCATCCCTTCCCTGTCTCCCTCTCTCTCCATCCATTCCCTGTCTCCCTCCATCCATTCCCTGTCTCCCTCCCTCTCTCCGTCCATTCCCTGTCTCCCTCCCTCTCTCCGTCCATTCCCTGTCTCCCTCCCTCTCTCCATCCATTCCCTGTCTCCCTCCCTCTCTCCGTCCATTCCCTGTCTCCCTCCCTCTCTCCGTCCATTCCCTGTCTCCCTCCCTCTCTCCATCCATTCCCTGTCTCCCTCCCTCTCTCCATCCATTCCCTGTCTCCCTCCCTCTCTCCATCCATTCCCTGTCTCCCTCCCTCTCTCCGTCCATTCCCTGTCTCCCTCCCTCTCTCCATCCATTCCCTGTCTCCCTCTCTGTTCATTCCCTGTCTCCCTCCCTCTCTCCATCCATTCCCTGTCTCCCTCCCTCTCTCCATCCATTCCCTGTCTCCCTCCCTCTCTCCGTCCATTCCCTGTCTCCCTCCCTCTCTCCATCCATTCCCTGTCTCCCTCCCTCTCTCCATCCATTCCCTGTCTCCCTCCCTCTCTCCATCCATTCCCTGTCTCCCTCCCTCTCTCCATCCATTCCCTGTTTCTCCTCTCTCTGTCCATTCCCTGTCTCCCTCCCTCTCTCCATCCATTCCCTGTTTCCCTCCCTCTCTCCGTCCATTCCCTGTCTCCCTCCCTCTCTCCGTCCATTCCCTGTCTCCCTCCCTCTCTCCGTCCATTCCCTGTCTCCCTCCCTCTCTCCATCCATTCCCTGTCTCCCTCCCTCTCTCCGTCCATTCCCTGTCTCCCTCCCTCTCTCCGTCCATTCCCTGTCTCCCTCCCTCTCTCCGTCCATTCCCTGTTTCCCTCCCTCTCTCCATCCATTCCCTGTTCCCTCCCTCTCTCCATCCATTCCCTGTCTCCCTCCCTCTCTCCGTCCATTCCCTGTCTCCCTCCCTCTCTCCGTCCATTCCCTGTCTCCCTCCCTCTCTCCATCCATTCCCTGTTTCCCTCCCTCTCTCCGTCCATTCCCTGTCTCCCTCCCTCTCTCCGTCCATTCCCTGTCTCCCTCCTCTCTCCGTCCATTCCCTGTCTCCCTCCCTCTCTCCGTCCATTCCCTGTCTCCCTCCCTCTCTCCGTCCATTCCTGTCTCCCTCCCTCTCTCCGTCCATTCCCTGTCTCCCTCCCTCTCTCCGTCCATTCCCTGTCTCCCTCCCTCTCTCCGTCCATTCCCTGTCTCCCTCCCTCTCTCCGTCCATTCCCTGTCTCCCTCCCTCTCTCCGTCCCTTCCCTGACTCCCTCCCTCTCTCCGTCCATTCCCTGACTCCCTCCCTCTCTCCGTCCATTCCCTGACTCCCTCCCTCTCTCCGTCCATTCCCTGTCTCCCTCCCTCTCTCTGTCCATTCCCTGACTCCCTCCCTCTCTCCGTCCATTCCCTGTCTCCCTCCCTCTCTCCGTCCATTCCCTGTCTCCCTCCCTCTCTCCGTCCCTTCCCTGTCTCCCTCCCCTCTCCGTCCATTCCCTGACTCCCTCCCTCTCTCCGTCCATTCCCTGTCTCCCTCCCTCTCTCCGTCCATTCCCTGTCTCCCTCCCTCTCTCCGTCCATTCCCTGACTCCCTCCCTCTCTCCGTCCCTTCCCTGACTCCCTCCCTCTCTCCGTCCATTCCCTGTCTCCCTCCCTCTCTCCGTCCATTCCCTGTCTCCCTCCCTCTCTCCGTCCATTCCCTGTCTCCCTCCCTCTCTCCGTCCATTCCCTGTCTCCCTCCCTCTCTCCGTCCATTCCCTGTCTCCCTCCCTCTCTCCGTCCATTCCCTGTCTCCCTCCCTCTCTCCGTCCATTCCCTGTCTCCCTCCCTCTCTCCGTCCCTTCCCTGTCTCCCTCCCTCTCTCCGTCCCTTCCCTGACTCCCTCCCTCTCTCCGTCCCTTCCTGACTCCCTCCCTCTCTCCGTCCCTTCCCTGACTCCCTCCCTCTCTCCGTCCCTTCCCTGACTCCCTCCCTCTCTCTGTCCCTTCCCTGACTCCTCCCTATCTCCGTCCCTTCCCTGACTCCCTCCCTCTCTCCGTCCCTTCCCTGACTCCTCCCCTCCCTCTCTAGATCCCTTCCCTGACTCTCTCTCCGTCCTTCGTCCCTCCCCTCCCTCCCTCTCTCCGTCCCTTCCCTGACTCCCTCCCTCTCTCCGTCCATTCCCTGTCTCCGTCCATTCCCTGTCTCTCTCCATCCATTCCTTGTTTCTCTTGGTCCATCTGCCATCTCCTGCTATCTCCCTCCCTCCCTCTAGGTGGGGTGAAGGTGACGTGTGAGTACACCACCCACCAGGAGGGGGTGCTACAGGAGGAGCTGACCCTGGTCAGCCGGGGGAAGAAAGACCAACGTCTGCAGGTCAGACTACAGGCCCGGGTCATGGGTGAGTTACTCCTGTGTGCCTGGTCATGTGTGGACACAGTCATACACACAGAAACACACACAGTGACACACATACTGATCATCTGGGCAGTAACCCTGTGTTAATAGGGGAAATATCTGCAGTTAGTTACCACTTACTTATGGTATTTACAGTAAGGCATACTGCTGATAAATGCTATTATGCAACAGCTATTATGCAACATGTACTATGTATGGCCTGTCAGTGTTAAAGGGTGGACAGCACCCCCTGGGGGACTAAGAGGTCTCTGCAACTTCCTCTACATCACACACTCACTATGATCCTTTACTCAGCAAAATAACAGTGACTCTTCCGCTCTCTTTCTCAATCTCCCTCCCTCCCTCTCTCTTTCTCTCTCTCGCCCTATCTCTTACCCACCAACCCAATCTACCCCACCCTCTCCCTCCTTCCCTCTCTCTTTTCCCTATCTCTCCCTCCATCCCCTTCTCCCTCTCTCTGTAGATCGTCACCATGGTACTCCTCTGCTGCTGGAGGGGGTGCGGTGTCTGGGGGCGGAGAAAGAAAAAAGGAAATGAGCCGTCCGTCCCTTTATATCTTCCCCCTCCTGTAGAGACCAGCCATCGTCCGTCACTTTATATCTTCCCCTCCTGTAGAGACCAGCCATCCTGTAGAGACCAGCCATCGTCCGTCCCTTTATATCTTCCCCCTCCTGTAGAGAGCCAGCCATCGTCCATCCTTTATATCTTCCCCCTCCTGTAGAGACCAGCCATCGTCCGTCCCTTTATATCTTCCCCCTCCTGTAGAGACCAGCCATCGTCCATCCTTTATATCTTCCCCTTCCTGTAGAGACCAGCCATCGTCCATCCCTTTATATCTTCCCCCTCCTGTAGAGACCAGCCATTGTCCATCCCTTTATATCTTCCCCCTCCTGTAAGAGACCAGCCATTGTCCGTCCCTTTATATCTTCCCCCTCCTGTAGAGACCAGCTGTCGTAGTGGAACAAAACCAGCACTTACCTGCACTTAGCCACACACATGCATGCACCCGTAGTGGCACACGCACACCTGAGGAGGCTGATGGGAGGTGCTATAGGGACGGCTTAGTGTAAAGACTGGAATGGAACATGTGGAACGGTATCAAACATATAGAAACCACGTTTGACTCCGTTCCATGAATTCCATTCCAGCCATTACAATGAGCCCATCCTCATATAGCTCCTCCCACCAGCCTCCTCTGACACACAAGCACACACACAAACTGCTTTTTTGTGATTAGCCCTGTAATGAAGACCAAGGTGTCCATGATCACTTATAGTTCCCCAAATGTAAAATGACACATTCCTCAGTGAGGGAGCCAATGTGTTTCCAACATCCACTGTAGGTCCATTATATAACCAGGCACTGCAGCTCCTTTGCTTCTCGTCCCTTCTGTCGTTCTGCAACAAGAGCCAAGCGTCAACCAGCCTTAAACGATCAGAAATATAATTTAACATTTTAATTGTGCACGTCAATATAACCTGTCATTGTATTAGGATTTACACTGAGTGGACAAAACAGTAAGAACACCTTCCTAATATTGAGTTGCACCCCCATTCACCCTCAATGTCACACATACATAATCCATGTCTCAATTCTCTCAAGGCTTAAAAATCCCTCTTTAGCCTGTCTACTCCCCTTCATGTACACCGATTTGAAGTGTATTTAACAGGTGACATCAATAAGGGATCATAGATTTCACTTGGATTCACCTGGTCAGTCTGTCATGGAAAGAGAAGGTGTTCTTAATGTTTTGTCCCCTCGTTGTACAGTATGTGTTCTGTGTGAGCGCCACCTTTGACCAACTATGTAAGAGTATGCCTTTTAGTCTGTGTCCTGCAAAACTGTCTCTGTATTGTACTAGATTCTCCTATATCTCTGTCAGTAAATAAAATATCATGTCAACTGTTAACCTGTAGATGTACACTATTGTTTTCCAGTGTTCTGCAATTCATTGTGTCCTACAGGATCCATATCATTTTCTTTGACTTATGATAAGGTATATTATATATATATATATATATATATATACACATTGTGGTTGTTGAAGACTAGTGGTGGTGTTCAAGTGTAGACGACAGCCACCAAGATAATGTAATGGAGATGGTGTCGGAGAGGGCAGAAACACTGGAATCGAGCCAGCACAGAACTGGTCCACTGGCTCAATTCCCAGACTCTTTGCCTTCATAAAAAAACAAGACAGTCGAGCTGAGAGTTGAAGACAGGTAGAAAACACAAACCACACTTCATAGAAGAAGCTCTTTTTTTTCTTTCTTATTTTATCTTACCGGAGTCAATAGGTTTTGCTTTCTACTTCCTAACATATTTTAGTCCAAGATACAAGTATCTGAAATATATATCCAAAGCTACCTCCCACAAACCCTGACTCTGCCCTTTGGTTTCCTTATATGGAGATCATGGGTAGGTCTAAAGTATGATCGGATATCAGCCTCCTCTTCAGACGCAGGCTCAGGATCTACTAGCTGTGAGCTACTAAATAGACCATGTTTCTCCTGTATTAGTAGCTTCTGGGGTTAAATTCGGCACCTCCTAGGTGCGGCCCAGAATACGTGGTTCATTGTCAAGAATACAGCGGGGAAACGGTTACTGATATTTCTGTGGCTGCACAGGATCTAAGAGCACACCTTTCAAACTGTGCAGATATGAGTGAAGTTAGGACTCTGAGTGGTAAGGTTCTGTTTAAAGTCTTGGATATATTCTGTTATTGTCTACACAAATGCTTTCTAAACTAAAAATACTGCTGTAATTAGTCTAATTATTACAAATGAATGCAGCCTAATTACGTTGAGCTCGTTATAATTATAATAATAATCGTACTGATTATTTCTCATGCAATAACTGAGATTCTGAATGTATAAATCAGACATACTCCGTGGGTGACGAAGGTCCAAGTTTACTCAATAGCATACTGAAATCAACTGATTTCCTGAAATCAAATGGCTCCTGAGGAAAAATCTTATTTGACGTAGCAAGTCTACAGTACACAGTTACAGTACACTCCCTGGTATATTATGTGTCTCTGGAATGCAGAAACACACGTTTTCATTCAGTCTACTCCATGTTCGATGAGGAGATAGGCAATGAATAGGTTTGTTTGCTTTTCATGGTAATGTTTGGGAAGTAAGCCATTGTCAAATAACCATGACACTATTCAAATCACAAGTTCATATGAGAAGCTGAAGTTCCGGGTAAGTATGACTCTCAAATGAAATGTACTGCATGTGCAACCACTGCTGAGTCATCGAGGGGAGGTGTCTGATCTTGTATCCCTGGACCATAGGAGAGAGTAACCAGATTACCGTTATCCTCTTTGGCTATTGTAGAAACTGTAGCTTTCTACTGCATGGGAATGCACATGTGTCACCCAGTCTGCCTATTGAAGGTGACACAATATGATACGCCTTTTCTACAAACAACATAACTACCACGTTTGGGAAACAATACATTTCCTACGAGAGTATCCCAAGTGGTTTCTATACAGAGGAGAGGTATTAGTCTGTTGTGGTCATATAGGAATGTGTGTTTACTAGACCTGGTTCTCTATGATTTGGACAAGAAGTCCGGTACATTGCTTCCGCTTGTTTCAATGCTGAGAGTTTCAGAAAGGGAATGAAGTTAGCGGGAGATTTTGATACATGGTTAAAGAGCATTTGACATTTGAGTCATTTATCAGATGCTCTTATCCAGAGCGACTTACAGTTAGTTAGTGCACTCATCTTATTAAGACAGCAAGGTGAGACAACCACATATCACAGTCACAGTAAGTACACTTATCCTCAATAAAGAAGTTACTGCTAAAGAGCGGTTTTTCGGATCTTTCCTCTCACCCCTCTCGCTTCGTTTTCTTTGTCAGGAACCTGAATGCTGGTGTGGAGACAGGATGAGTGACACCACTGTATCGCCTGAGGGTGCAGAGAGTGGGAAGAGTGAACATGTCCGCCAATGGCTGCATAGTAGTCCCACCGCCCCACAGGAGTATAATGAGGACGTTGCAGGGTCAAGTCTTCTCTGCCCTGGTAAACAGGGCTTGGTGGCCCAGGAGGAGAGAGCAGAGTCACCTAGCTGTCTGTCAATGAAGAGTGATCACTCAATGGGTCAGCCAATCAACTTCCACAGAGGACAAGAGACAAAAGAGACAAAAGGTTTGGGCCTGTATTCACAGTCTCAGAGTAGGAGTGTTGCTATAGGATCAGCTTTGCCTTTTAGATCATAATGAATAATATTATATGGACAGAGGGGAACTGATCCTCAATCAACACTACTACTGTGAGACACTTTAGGCCTTTTCGCACTGCAATGTTCTTAGCCCTGGGCTAAGACTGACCCTGGGCTAACTTATCCTGTGTTCACACTAACATTTGTTAATCCTGGGCTAAAATTCACGGATCCAGGCAGCAGACAGATCATGACGTCATTTCATTGCTTTAACAGGACCGGGACAAAGTGAGGTGAAAAGTTCATTCTAACCCCAGATAACTTTTGACCCCTCAACATTATCGATCACCACTGAACTGACAGTTTTAATTAACAGAAAACCTAGGAATGCACTCACTGTTAGCTAAAAATGCCTACATAGGAACTGTTTTTGTTTAGCCATAGCAACCAATGTTTTCTTATGAACTCACCGATGAAAGTATATTTTTTTGTCAGGTTTTTGTCCTCAGATGGAAGGATGAAATAGTATAAATGTACTTATTAAAATAGCGTGCAGAACTCATCACAAGCATATGAAAATGAAGTGAAAATGCAGCTATTGTGATTGGACAGTGAAATATTCTATGCGTTTTTCTTGACCCCCGTTTCACACGGGCTATTTTGGCACCGGGTTTCTGGGTCTAGTCCTACAAAGTTGGACCTAACCCTGCTCCGGAGCAAGGCCAGGTAGCCCTGGGCTAAGGTTGGTGCTAGAATGTGCAAGTGTGAAGACTTGCATAGCCCTAGGCTAAAATCTCAATAAACCCAGGGATAAGGAGACTCGTGCAGTGTGAACACTGCATGTGGATGAATATGGGTCCCGATTTCCAACTGTCTTTACAAGCTATGTTATAGGGTTAGGGTACTGACTGTATATTTCACAGGGAGGGTGCAGAGTCACCTACATCCAGCTGTGTGTCAATGAGGAGTGACCGCTCAATGGATCCACCGATAAACTACAAGAGAGAGTTTATTCCCAATCGCAGGTCATTTATGATTTTCATAATGAGGACGTTGCAATGTGTCAATACGTCCAACAATCGACAAAAGACAAAAGGTCTGGGCCCGTTTTCACAGTCTCAGAGTAGGAGTTTTGATTAGCATCAGTTTTGGTCAGCATCAGTACTGATTAGCTTCAGTTTTGATTAGCATCAGTTATGATTAGCATCAGTACTGATGAGCTTGAGTTTTGATTGGCATCAGTTATGATTAGCATCAGTACTGATTAGCTTCAGTTTTGATTAGCATCAGTTATGATTAGCATCAGTACTGATTAGCATCAGTTTTGATTAGCATCAGTTTTGATTAGCATCAGTACTGATTAGCATCAGTTTTGATTAGCATCAGTACTGATTAGCATCAGTTTTGATTAGCATCAGTTTTGAATATTATTTTGCATATGGTTTGATGACGGTTGACTGACCGAAAGCTCAGCCACAATTAAATAAATAGATTTTCATCTGTCTGGAAAAGTGCAGCGACTTTTTCCTGTTTCTCCAGTTTAGCATTTTGACTCTAGCACCCTCACTAAATTGGTTTGGGTGTGTGGTAGATTCTGCCTATTATCTATTAGATCATAATGATGTAGGGGGACTTGATCCTAGATCAGCACTCCTACTCGGAGACACTTTTGAATATGTGATTTCTAATAGACATCTTGCAGATCGGTAAAAGCGACTGTACATAAGCATAGGATTGATTAAAAACACACCTCAATTATTTTGTTTGCAGGGAGGGAGCAGACTCACCTACACCCAGCTATCTGTCAATGAAGAGTGACCAGTCAATGGGTCCATCTTCAAGGTCATTTATGATTTTAATTAATAGATGATTTTTTAAATAATTTAAAGTATCTAAAGTGGGTCATGTGGGAATTTTTTACTATAAAAAAATCAACAAAATTAAAATGCACAATACCTTGCATGTATGTATAAAAAAAACACATTTGAGGTGATCCAAAACATCAATTTGTTTAATTTCAAATGAATGTATTTGCACCTAATGTATTTCCACCACTTGTAGGATGATGACATCAGACACAACACAACTGTCCATTGGTGGAGTGCATGCAACAATGGTATGTTTGCAAGTTTTAAGCTGAAACTCTATGTATGCATAGTAAATGTATATTCAGTGGATTGTTCTTAGTTTCAATAATAATAAGCAATTGGCATTGGTGATTTGGCAAATAAAAAATATCAACTATATGTGCAGGTACAGTAACTGTTAATTGGTTTAAAAAGAAATACAACTGCCTATGGTGATGATCGTTTTTATTTCTTGGGTTCTCAGCATACTGAACATCATGGCATGAACAGAGTCAGCAACCTCAGAGAATTCCCACAGAGAATCGAAGACTGGACGAAGGAGCATGTGAAAGAGTGGCTAATTAGTAGCCTCAAACTCCCTGAGGTCGCAACAAAACTTTATGAACAGGACGTGTCAGGAGCTAGCCTGGTTTGCATTGAGAAACAGGACTTGACTGATTTCGGTGTTAAGTTTGGGCCTGCGATTCAAATCATAAAAAATGTAGAGATACTGAGAAACGACTTGGAGAGTGTAGGGAGAAGCATGAGATCCCCTGAGAGTGATCCCTTCAGAAGACAGGAGAGATTTAGATTTAAAGCCATACCAGAAGCTAGGATGGGGTCACATGAGGAAACTCTGGATTCTGACAGTGTGAAATCGGAGTCGGTGGCTCCAAGTCTAAGCTCATCATGGACATCAGTGGAAGAACTGAGACATTCTGGTTCAGATGTTGCATCCCCCATTCTACTGCCAATGGTAGAGTCGGAATCCATTCCAGCTTATGGAAATATGGAGGACAATACGAAACAAAGTGAGACGTCCATCTCATCATTTGACCACTTAAGAGAAACTGCTCCAAATCTGGAGAAGAGAATATGTCCCCCACGTCCCTTTGACCAAAACGACCTATCGTTCACATACATACAAAATGATACCCTCCCCCCTGAATCCGGTCCAAGCAATCTCATTGACCCGGTACATGAGTACAAGCTCCTGCCAAGCACAGAGGAAGCCAGTGAGATAGATATTCTGGAAAAGTTCAGCAATGAAGTGTTTCGTTTTTCCGCAGCCTGCATGAACTCTCGCACCAATGGGACCATTCATTTTGGGGTGACAGGCGGGCACGGACACATGCATGGACAGGTGATTGGGCAAAACCTGCCATCATTCAATATGTATACAGACAGGTTTGACATGCATCTCAAGGAACACTTTGGAGAAGAAACAAATATCGCAAGAGCATGCATCAGACCTCCAAAATTCTTTCAGGTTCAACGTCTAGATGGTGCGACTTCAGACAAGTGGGTGATAGAAGTTGATGTTGTCCCAAGTTATTCACAGACTCAAGAGAAGCTTTTCTATACCTCAATAATATCTGAACAAAATGGAGAAGAATACAAAACTGAATGTCTATTTATTCGACAAGGTCCAAAGAGCATCAACATTCTTGCAAACAATAATCCCAGAAGTCTACAGGAGAAGATGAGAGGTTTGACAGAGGAAGTCAAATGTTGGTCATCAGCACGTAAGTCAAAAGAGGAGAGCAACTGTCAGCAGATAACCCAAAACCAAAACCACCAAGGTCAGAGGCTAAAACAATTGATAACTCATGGGAGAGACACACTTGAAAGCTCATTGCAAGTTATAGTTGTCACAAACAAGTGCCACCCCAGTCTTCATGAACATTTGGGGTTTTTGAAGGAGATGAAGTTGTTTGCAGTGCTGGAGTTTGACCCAGAATCTGACATGAACGGGACATGCAGTTTCTACAGAACAGATCGCATAGCGAATCTTCATTACCCTCGAATGTACAATACTAATGACAATGTCTCCACTGTTATCGGAAAGCTGAACTTGTTTAAGCAGACAAGCTGGGTCTTTTGTAATGGTCGAGCAAATGAGGTCAGTGAAGCAGACAGACCTTTCAGTACCAGTGAATGGCTGAAGAAACGTGCTGGAGAAATCAGCGATATGGTTTCATTTCTCTGCAATCCAGACGTCTTGTCGAAAGACAGATTACTTGTGGTGTTCATGCTTCACTCAGGAGTCACTGACATCTCAAGCCCTATACTTGAGGCCTTTTGTGCCATCTATCGCACTCTTGAGGGTGAGGATAATATGCTCTGCATATGCAAAGATTCAAATGTATTCAGTCAATGGAGAGACATGATAAACACTCGCTGCAAAGTGGATATTACTAGTAAATGTATCTACGAATTGAGCCTGACTGAAATCGACTGCACCATCAGGAAAATCAAAGAACCCCAGACACGGTCCTCTAGGAGATATCTGCCATCTTCTGGCTCCAGTTCAGTCCTCCTGACACAAAAAGACGAAGAGCTGATGACCGTACTTGATATACTGAGTGAAAATGAATGTGAGAACACTGAAATTGAAACCAAAGACACTTTTGAGGAATTCAAGACCAACACGGAGGAGGACTTTTACAGAGGCGGACAAGTGACTTGGTGGAACTTCTACTTGTCCGAGAGGCCAGGTTGTCTGCCATTCATCAAACGTGACAAGTATGAGGATCTTCACAACCTGATCACACCTACAGAGGGGTACACATCACCATGCATAATAATAAACCTCTTCCATCATCCAGGATGTGGTGGAACAACACTGGCCATGCACGTTTTGTGGAACTTGAGATGTAAATTCAGATGTGCTGTTCTGAAAAACACCACAGCACAGAACAGTGAGATCGCAGTCCAAGTCACACACCTGCTGACCTGTGGCAAAGAGAAGCAGTTGAGTTATTCTCCTGTTCTACTCTTGGTGGACAACTGGGAGGACGTTGAAGACCTACAGAGATGCATACTAAGTGCAGCCAACGAGAAGAAGAAACCTGACACTCTGATGGTCATCATACTGAACTGTGAGAGATCCCAGATTCCAGCAGAGAGCTCCAGAAACAGCCGACTTGACAATGTGTTCATGATCAACAAGCTCTCCACCAAAGAGCAGAGCTTCTTTGAGGTGAAACTGAAAGAGCTCAAAGGTCACCATCAAAAACCTGAAACGTTCTACGCCTTCATGATCATGACAAACAATTTCAGTGAGAAGTACATCAAGAATCTGGTGTGCAACACCCTGAAAGACCTTGACACCTCCAGAAAAGAAGGACAGCTATTTTCACTCTTAGCTTTGCTAAATACATATGTGAACGGCTCCTACATGGCCCTGTCCCTATGTGAGGATTTTGTGGGGATTAGGAATGCTCTGTGGGGAAAAGAGACACTTGAGGACAAAATGAACCCATACTCCACGCTACTGATGCGCTTCGACATTGAAGAGCACGGCACTTATCAGGCAGTTCGGTTTCTACACCAAATGATTGCAAGTAATTGCCTCAAAGTCCTCACCGGAAAGCACAAGCTTCAACTGGGGAAATAACAACCAGTCTGTTACACTGTGACTTGCTGTACAAATCTGGCATGGGTAAGGACATCCTGGTTCAAAACATCCAAAGTATGCTGATCACGCGGCAACGAAAGGAACTTGGACATGACAAAGATACACTCTTCTCTCCTTTGATTGAAGACATACAGACGGATGAGGGAATCAGCCAAATCAAAGAAGTTCTTGTAAGAGCAACAATGAGATTTGACAAAAACGCAACTCTGCCACAAGCTTTGGCAAGGCATTTCTATCTGAAAGAGAAGGATTATATATCTGCTCTGCAATGGGCCAAGGATGCACAGCAGAAAATGTACAATTCTTACATTGCAGACACATTGGGACAGGTGTACAAAAGCCACCTGAAATATGAAATTGAACGTGCTGAGGAGCTCACTCCAGAAGGGTTAGACAAATGCCTAAAATTAGCATTTCAAGCCACCAAAGCATTCAGAGATTCACAGGAACTCGCAAAGAAGGATGAGACAATGGATTCCCTTGATCTGCCCAACAGAAAGAGGCAACGAACCTACAACACATCTGGGTATGTCGGTGAAATGGAAGTTTCAATTATTGTTTTTGATATCATCAAAGATATTCCTTTCTTCAACAAAAGTGACGCACTCCAGCGAGACAAAATGCTGCAGTTCCTCAAAAACCACTTGCCAGTGAGTGATTTTCATGAAACAACAAACAGTACAAATGATCAATTCATTGCTGTTCTGTCAGACCACGAGAAATTCTTGGTCTCTTTGAAGCCACGGCTGAAGGAGATGTTCCGTTTTTTTGAGAACTACTTCACATACCTGAAGCCAAGGTCAATTGAGAAGGAGACAGCAGAGGACAGAAACAAACGGAAAGTATCAGAGCTCTTCAAGAAGTACATTCACATCTTCTGTTCCTCCGGAGAAGAGAGAGCCTCTGAAAGGGCCAGTAAACCAAAACTGAGTCTCCGGCAGGAGATAGAGGAGCAGCGGAACTATTTGGAGCAAAAGCGAGCAGATTCATTTGCTGGTCTTCTCCAGTATCTGAATGAGAAGAATGGGAATCAAATTGAATTAATTCTGAAGAAATGGCAGTTCATTGTTCAAAATTCTACACGGAAACTCATGGCTGACCGGATCAATTTCATCCTTGCAAACATTGTTCTTCACTGCATTAAGCAAAGCTCAACATTGCTGAAGAGGTACGAGGAGCTGGTCTCCCTTCTCAATGAGGCACTGCAAGACGAGGGAACCCATTCAAACTGCACAGAGCTGTACTACCTCTCAATGTTGCTGATGTGGCCAAGAAAGGACAACCTGCTTGAGAGCACCACAACGTTCAAAAACATTGGCACGTATGTCACTTCATCGAAGAAATCTTTCCATCGTCGCTTCTCCCACATATTTCCGGCGAAGAGTTGCATCGCACATTTCTACCTCGGGAAATCAAGAGGACTGAGGAGAATAATTCACAAAGGCAGGCTTGATCAGTTGCTGTACAAAGAGGGACCCAAAACATCACACAAGAAGGCCTCATCCAAAGATAGACCCCCAAACCCGCATCAACTGTGGCAAAGTGGAGCAATATGGAGGGATCCTGAGATACAAAACCTGTTACAACGGGTCAAAGGGAAAACGGAAAACGGTGACATTTATGTTTACTACGGGGGCAATCTGAAAATCTCAGTGCGTCCAGTATACCTTGGTGGAGTCCGGAGTGGATGCAGTACGGAGGAGGTCTCCTTTTACCTTGGATTCACCATGGAGGGACCCGTGGCTTATGACATAAAGTATGAAAATGACCAGTAAACAGCTTACCATCAGGCAGACTGAGGAAGGGATGCAAGCGTTTGCACTTAGGGAAAGGAAAGGCTTCCATTGAAGTTATATAGGCCTAGAGGGTTTGACTGGGGTGAATGTCTGTGAACCAGGACAGAATCACATTAAGTAAGATACCAGTGTGCTCTTGTCACTGTGTGAGGAAACCCAACCTCAACCACCTGGAAATAATCAAAGCAGAGAGAACAGGTGTCGGGTGACATTCAACAATGAATCATTCATGCTTTTAGAGGTGAAACAATGACAATCAATCTTGCATCAGAATGGATTGTAATGTCTCTAAGTCCCTGTCATTGTATCTCTAAGTCCCTGTCATTTTATCTCTAAGTCCCTGTCATTTTATCTCTAAGTCCCTCTAATTTGGTTTCTAAGTCCCTCTAATTTGGTCTCTAAGTCCCTGTAATTTTATCTCTAAGTCCCTGTAATTTGGTCTCTAAGTCCCTCTAATTTGGTTTCTAAGTCCCTGTAATTTTATCTCTAAGTCCCTGTAATTTTATCTCTAAGTCCCTGTAATTTGGTCTCTAAGTCCCTGTAATTTTGTTTCTAAATCCCTCTAATTTGGTCTCTAAGTCCCTGTAATTTTGTTTCTAAGTCCCTGTAATTTGGTTTCTAAATCCTTGTAATTTTGTCCCTAAGTCCCTGTAATTTGGTCTCTAAGTCCCTCTAATTTGGTCTCTAAGTCCTTGTAATTTTGTCCCTAAGTCCCTGTCATTTTTCTCTAAGTCCCTGTAATTCTGTCTCTAAGTCCCTCTAATTGTAACATACAGTACTATACAGTAGCAGACCAATGAACAAGGATTGTAGACCTATAAACCATTTGCAACTATTCAATGCTTTAAACATGTTTTATGGTTTTGCATTGTGTTTATTGAAACTACGGAATGATTATTGTGTTACAAGGCATATTGACTTTCTGCAAGTTATGTATCTTCTTCAGATGTTTGTCTAAATACATTCAATTGCGTGGTTATTTGAAATTATATGCTACATTATTTACAAGAGAAAAGAGATGAGGAGAAAACCTATTGTCAATGTTTGTTAATGGAATAAAGAGAATTGCATACTATATATATATACAGTATATACCTGTATATATTTGAGGATATTTTTTCCCCTGAATGTTCTGTAAAACAATTATGATTCTATAAAAAAATGTTACCTGCATGTCTTGCACCCTACTGAAAATATTTTAATATGTGACACTTTTCAAATCAAATCGTATTGGTCACATACACATGTTTAGCAGATGTTATTGCGGGTGTAGCGAAATGCTTGTGCTTCTAGCTCCGACAGTGCAGTAACATCTAACAACATATACCCAAAACACACAAATCTTAAGTAAGGAATGGAATTAAGAATATATGCAGATATGGACGACCAATGTCAGAGTGGCATGGACGTAGATACAGTAGAAAAATATAGAATTAAGCAATAAGGCACGGGGGGGTGTGGTATATGACCAATATACCTCGGCCAATATACAATTTTGAACCTGGTAGTGTGCCAAATGAATATTCATAACCTACAGTAAAGCACTGTTTGATTATGTTGTTGTTGTGTTTAATTTACCAGAACCTGTTTCATGTGCCACTGGCTTTTCTATATCTTACCATCTGCCAATGTTCAGCTGGAAAACTATACAAAATGGCCATCCCTGGAATATACTTTTCCTGATCAGTAGGAATGTTATTTTCAAATAGAAACACAGCAGGCAGATAGAGACTATCTGTCATGATTTTATTAATTTGCTACAAAAAAAAAGGATTTTGCTGTTTTAGTCACTGAAATACAGTTTGTCAGAATAACTGGTCTGACACCACCCTCTACTGGACCAACACAAATCACACACTGTCAGTGTGGGGCCGATTACGTGTTAACTAGGTATTCTTGTGATTATTTTTTTTATACAATAGGGTCGCCCAAAGAAGTGTGTGAGATGCTGATTGTGAGAATGTAGACTTTCTCTCAGTCAAGCTGTCCAATACAATAACGGTTGTTGTAGACAACATGTAGTGTCCATATGCTTGTGTAATTACTGTATCTGTCTGTCTGCCATTTTCTCACATTACAACGTAATTAACTTCCAAAACCAATGTAAAGTAAAGGGTTCCCAAAAGTTTCCAAAACTATAGCCCAACAGACTTAGCTAGCTACTGCTACTCCTTTATAGCCGCACGACAGCAAGCAAGATATAGTAATAAACAATTATTCTAAAGGGAGCTAGATAGCTAAGAAAGTAGGCTATTTACCGGATATCTAAATGAACGCAAACCAACGCAAGGTTCGCTATTATGAAGGCATTTCTTTATAAAACATAACGAATAGCAAACGTTTGGCGTGGCTTTATGCAATGGTTGCGTAAACCGCGGATAATGTTCTTCATTTTTCCAATTTATTATAATTGTAGTATTCCCCACAATACTCATGGTTAAACAACCTACAGTAAACTGTCACGTTCATGTACTGGTAATTTGAGCTAAGTCCTGTATGTCAGGATGGCCGAGCGGTCTAAGGCGCTGCGTTCAGGTCGCAGTCTCCCCTGGAGGCGTGGGTTCGAATCCCACTTCTGACATTTATTTTTGTAATGTAGATGCAATATGCCTTTCTTTGTAACATATTTATATTCAACAGGAAATGAATGTCAGAAAATGTTGTTCAGTCTTATAACACTTTGACCCAAAAATTAAAGGTACAGATGAACCATTTAACTTCTTTAAGGTTTTTGTTTCCTTACATTGAAAGCAGTCTATGACTCAAATCAAATCAAATCAAATTTTATTTGTCACATACACATGGTTAGCAGATGTTAATGCGAGTGTAGCGAAATGCTTGTGCTTCTAGTTCCGACAATGCAGTAATAACGAGCAAGTAATCTAACTAACAATTCAAAAAAAAACTACTGTCATACACAGTGTAAGGGGATAAAGAATATGTACATAAGGATATATGAATGAGTGATGGTACAGAGCAGCATAGGCAAGATACAGTAGATGATATCGAGTACAGTATATACATATGAGATAAGTATGTAAACCAAGTGGCATAGTTAAAGTGGCTAGTGATACATGTATTACATAAGGATGCAGTCGATGATATAGAGTATAGTATCAACGTATGCATATGAGATGAACAATGTAGGGTAAGTAACATTATATAAGGTAGCATTGTTTAAAGTGGCTAGTGATATATTTACATCATTTCCCATCAATTCCCATGATTAAAGTGGCCGGAGTAGAGTCAGTGTCATTGACAGTGTGTTGGCAGTAGCCACTCAATGTTAGTGGTGGCTGTTTAACAGTCTGATGGCCTTGAGATAGAAGCTGTTTTTCAGTCTCTCGGTCCCAGCTTTGATGCACCTGTACTGACCTCGCCTTCTGGATGGCAGCGGGGTGAACAGGCAGTGGCTCGGGTGGTTGATGTCCTTGATGATCTTTATGGCCTTCCTGTAGCATCGGGTGGTGTAGGTGTCCTGGAGGGCAGGTAGTTTGCCCCGGTGATGCGTTGTGCAGACCTCACTACCCTCTGGAGAGCCTTACGGTTGAGGGCGGTGCAGTTGCCATACCAGGCGGTGATACAGCCCGCCAGGATGCTCTCGATTGTGCATCTGTAGAAGTTTGTGAGTGCTTTTGGTGACAAGCCAAATTTCTTCAGCCTCCTGAGGTTGAAGAGGCGCTGCTGCGCCTTCCTCACGATGCTGTCTGTGTGAGTGGACCAATTCAGTTTGTCTGTGATGTGTATGCCGAGGAACTTAAAACTTGCTACCCTCTCCACTACTGTTCCATCGATGTGGATGGGGGTGTTCCCTCTGCTGTTTCCTGAAGTCCACAATCATCTCCTTAGTTTTGTTGACGTTGAGTGTGAGGTTATTTTCCTGACACCACACTCCGAGGGCCCTCACCTCCTCCCTGTAGGCCGTCTCGTCGTTGTTGGTAATCAAGCCTACCACTGTTGTGTCGTCCGCAAACTTGATGATTGAGTTGGAGGCGTGCATGGCCACGCAGTCGTGGGTGAACAGGGAGTACAGGAGAGGGCTCAGAACGCTCAGAACTGTGAATGAGTCACTGCAATACACACTATGATTTGGTAAACTAACCTCTGCACTGATTTTGCAACATGTATAAATGCAAAGAGAATAGTTAAGCATAGTGTTGTGCCAATAAATTATATATATACTAGATGACTTATAGGGGGCGCTGTGTTGAAGCCAACATGCCTCCATCTTGGCACTCCCCTTGTTTGTAATTCATATTTTGGAAGCTATAGAAATGCATTTATTAATGTCTACATTTGTTTTTGCCACATGTATTATATTACAGACACCTAAATGCATACTTTACAATTATATTATGTGAGGTAAACATACATATAAAAAATCTATATATAAAAACATTTTTCAAAAAATATATATTTATTATATTACTAATGTTACTATGCCCAGTACAACAAAAAAATACTTAAAAACATGTCATTTTGTCCTGAAACATTTAAAGCTGCAAAAGGTCACTTTTTTGGGTGACCCTACAAAATTCAGACAGAAATTTGAGTTATAGATCTGTCATATCATTGAAATCAATCCTAAGAAGCTTAGATCTATGCTATGTGCACAATTTCTATTCTTCCCATTCTTAACTTTCATTTCTGCATGTTTTACTTTTGATTTTGTTCACCAGCTTCAAACAACTGAAAATACAATATTTTTGGTTATTGAAAACATATTTCACAGCTGTTTCGATGGTACAATGACTCTCTACGCTATACTTGCTTGTTTGATCACAAACTTATATTAGGCAAACTATTAGAATTATTGCAACCAGGAAATGGCAGAGAAATTTCTGCATAATGTACCTTTAAAATGATCTAGGCTATTATGATGTTTTGAAGCCATTCATGCACTTTTCACATTGCATGTACACACATACATAGCTAATTCAATTAATAAATTAAATAAAAAGTCACAGTAACTTAGCCCAGAGTTTAAATTCTACAATCAGTGTTTATTCATGGATGCAAAGGGAAGCCAGGCTTCCCCCGCAATAAACACACAATTATTTATCCTTGTCTCTCTGTTTTTCATACTTTTCCTTCAATTTGCAGGAGGCTGAATGTATCTCACCAGAGAAAGCATCAGAGTGAGCGAAACAAAGGCCATCTTGCTCTGTATGTGTAGCCCGATTATCGGATGCTGTCTTGACAAAAAGAGTATGACATTGTTGCCGCCCGTAGCATTGGATGCAAGGGAAGCCAGCAAGCATTTGGCCTCCCCTGATTAAAAAAATAAATAAAAAATGATAACCAATCAGCGTTGAGCTAAACTGAGTGAGCTCAACTGTGAATGGCTCTAGCACACAAAAAAAGGAAGCCAGTTAAGGATTTATTTATTTTCAAAGACACAACTAGGTATATCAGACTTACGGTTGTTGCACCGACAAAACTGGGAAGTGGAGAAATATTAAACGTATGGAGATTAACAGTAGTGTTCTGACAAGCACACAAATGACACTGTAATTTAGCCCATTCCTTGTCTGGAATGATAATTGTGGTAACCCGTAACAAAAATCTAATAAATAAGGTAGAACAGCCCAAATCAGTTTCCATCACCGTATTGTACAGTGAATTGAAGACTAAGTACTCAGCAGTCATGTTTGGGTTTTGGAATGCTGTCAAGCTCTTACCAGGTCTAGTGTTCCCAACCAGAGCAATCCGGGTCTCTTTTGGATCAGAAGGAAATGTTGCTACTGTAGAGAGAAGTGTGATGTTGATGTTCTTTCTGTTTGGGCATCTTATAGAACATATTTTCAGTCTCACATTGCTTCATAGACTTACATTATTGGTCTATAAAATACAAACTCTAAGCAAATTAACAATGTCATTATCTACAGGTAACTTCCTAAATAAGCCTAAAGACTAAGTTTCCACATTAGGCAAATAGGGCAGCAGTGTCTTGCTGCCTTGGGTAGAGCACCAGTTGAAAAAGTGTAATGTAATCGATATTGTGTGGGACACATAGAGAGACGATGTCTAAAAAAAAAAATCTACGAGAGAGAAGCAAGGAAAAGGCATCTGAAAGAATGTTGGGGAGAGAACCAACTTCCATGTAAGTTCTCTGACTTTTTCAGAAACTGGATACAGACATCATTGTCCTCCTTGCTTGTCTGCTCTTCTATTTTACCAAGGATAATCCAACCATAAAGCCATGGGTTCACTTTTAGTATGGGGAAAAACAACCAGATTTGAATCAACACCATCTACGAGAAGCTTGGAATGCGCTAGAATTTGGCTTGGTCAGGCTTATATTCATTTACAGGTTAGGATACAACCTCACAGTTTCATGCAAAGAGTAAAAGTCATTTCCAGAGGGGCAATTCAACGGAAACAGAACTACGCTTTGACTCTTAGAAAAAAACTGTTTTTTTTTCACTTAGAAAATGTATGCCAAACAAAAACAATTGAAATCAAAGTTGAACAAACCACATAACCCGCTGAACAAGGGCTACTTTAAACAATGTCTACTGAAAAATGTACAAAAACGAATTTAGTGGAAGAACTATCATTTCAAGATCTTTCTTTCTTTTTACTATTTGCTACATTGTAGATAAATAAGAAAGACATCAAATCTATGAAATAACACATGGAATCATGTAGTAACCAAAAAGTGTTATACAAATCAAAATATATTTTAGATTTTAGATTCTTCAAAGTAGCCACCCTTTGCCTTGATGACTGCTTTGCACACTCTTGGCATTCTCACAACCAGCTTCATCTGGAATGCTTTTCCAACAGTATAGAAGGAGTTCCCACATATGCTGAGCACTTGTTGGCTGCTTTTCCTTCACTCTGCGGTTCAACTCATCCCAAACCATCTCACAAGTGGGTTGAGGTCAAATAGCCCTTACACAGCCTGGAGGTGTGTTGGGTCATTGTCTGTTGAAAAACAAATGCTTGTTAAGTGTGCCTTGGATTCTTAAATAATCACTGACAGTGTCACCAGAAAAGCACCACCACATTTTTAAAATTTAACCAGGTAGGCCAGTTGAGAACAATATCTCATTTACCTCATTTACATTTATCTCATTTACTACTGCGACCTGGCCAAGATAAAGCAAAGAGTGCGACAAAACAACAACACAAAGTTACACATGGGATAAACAAGCATACAGTCAATTACACAATATAAAATATGTATAAAGTGTGTGCAAATGAAGTAAGGAGGTAAGGAAATAAATAGGCCATAGTGGAGAAGTAATTACAATTTAGCAATTAACACTGGAGTGATAGATGTGCAGATGAGGATGTGCAAGTAGAAAAACTGGTGTGCAAAAGAGCAGAAAAACAAAAACAAATACAGGGATGAGGTAGGTATATGGTTGGATGGGTTATTTACAGATGGGCTGTGTACAGCTGCAGCGATCGGTAAGCTCCTCTGACAGACGATGCCTAAAGTTAGTGAGGGAGATTTAAGTCTTCAACTTAAGTGATTTTTGCAATTTGTTCCAGTCACTGGCAGCAGAAAACTGGAAGGAAAGGCGGCCAAAGTAGGTGTTGGAAATGCGGCCAAAGTATGTGTAATGATTCTAAAAAGGAACACATGGATTAGACATTTATTTTTGTACTGTGGCCTTTATTTTATAAAAGTAACATGTAGAGTTTTGTTGGTATTTGATGGTAGTCAATTTAGCAACAAAATAATTATGACAGAAAAACAGACTCGCACAAATTTCAGACTTGAGTTTCCATAATGTAAAATGTATCAACCCCTTCAAAAATGTCCATTAATTAAAATCCACATTATATTTCACATTTCCTGTTGCTGTAGGAATATTTTCCTGTTGTAGCAAACTTGCTCAAATTAAGATCTGTACAGGCAATGCTCACAGATTATTTTGTGCATTCCATAAAGTACAGCTTTGTGTCAAGAAGTGTGAAACTTAAAAATGTAGCCGTTCCTCAAAATGTGACAATGTGTGGTACATGAAGACTTAGACCTATTTTAAAAAGGTAACAGCCGTGTCCATTTAATCCAACAGAACTCCAACCACAGACACAAAAGGAGGTCTGCATTGTTCTGGTCGGGAAGACTGAAGCTGGGAAAAGTGCATCAGCTTTAGAATCAAGGGTTTCCTCTAATTCTCTGACAAAAAAACTGTGAAAAGGAAAAAGGGAAGGTGGATAGGCAAAATGTAGCTGTTATTGACACCCCAGGGTTGTTACATACTACATTATCCAATGAAGAGGCACTGAACAAGATCACTCTGTGCATCTCTCTCTCTCTGCTCCTGCTCCCCATATGTTCCTGGTTGTGATCAAGCTGGGAAGATTCACTGAAGAGGGGCAGAAAAACGTGGAGATGATTCAGAGATTCTTCGGTGATGAAGCATCGAAATACACCATGGTTGTCTTCACACATGGAGACCTTCTTGATGGTGATGGTGTAACAATTGACAACTTCCTGGGTGAAAATCCAAGTTTAGGAAGTTTAGTTTTCAAATGCAATGGGGGATATCATGTCTTCAACAACAAAGATAGAACTCACTCCCGGGTCACTGAGCTCCTTGAGAAGATAAACAATGTGGTGAAGGTGAATGGAGGAAGCCACTACACCACTGAGATTTTCCAGGAGGCTGAGAGAGTGATTGAAGAGGAGAAGAACAGGATCCTGAGAGAGAATGAAGAGAAGATACACAGAGAGGAGGAGAAACTGAAGAAAGACAAAATGAAACAAGAGGCTCACGAGAAAGAGCTTAAAGAGGAGAATGAGAGGATCCTGTATTGCATAAACCTGTCCAATCCTCTCAGATCTCCACCTGGCTTACAGGAAGGGGCTAGTTAGGGGTTGTTTCTGGACAGGGGCTCTGTTGTTTCTACTAGAACCCTTCCTCTACATGCAAGGCTCTTCTGATTAGTGTTGTTACTGTAAGTATCATCATTGGGAATTACCAACTTTAATAAACTGTCATGAAGATTATTTGTGTTATTTAAAGAACATGCCCTGAATCATCTGACACGTCCTCCACCATCCCTCCCTTCTCCTTCCTCCTTTCATTCTCCACCATCCCTCCCTTCTCCTTCCTCCTTTCATCCTCCACCATCCCTCCCTTCCCTTCCTCCTTTCATCCTCCACCATCCCTCCCTTCTCCTTCCTCTTTTCATCCTCCACCATCCCTCCCTTCTCCTTCCTCCTTTCATCCTCCACCATCCCTCCCTTCTCCTTCCTCCTTTCATCCTCCACCATCCCTCCCTTCTCCTTCCTCATTTCATCCTCCACCATCCCTCCCATTTTTTCTGGTTGTGTCTAGTGGGTCTAGCTAATATGTATGTTTCTAGGAAATTACCAGACTCTTTTAAGGTGTAATATTGTGAGTATTTCAAGTGAGATGTTACACACACACACACACACACACACACACACACACACACACACACACACACACACACACACACACACACACACACACACACACACACACACACACACACACACACACACACACACACACACACACACACAGTTAACCAATGTATTTCCTTTTTACATTACCCTAAATCAAGGCTTTCGTACTATCACACAAAAACCCTTAACTCAACCCTTTCACCATCACTGCACAACCAGAGTCAAATATAACCATATTTTTCTTCTTCTTCAGTAAACTATTTGTTTTCCACTTTGACCCAGAAAAGAAGTGCCCTCCTTTCCCTTATTGAACATTATCACATGGAACTACAGTGTAACTGCATCCTCGTGTAATGTTTAATGAGTAGAACCAAATATACTCTATCACAGTGTATATCTCTATCTAGTGGAAACTATGGAGAACTACAACATGTATGTATTTTAAACATAGTCAGTGGGCGTGTGTGTGTGATTGGGGAGTTTGTGGTGTATACAATACAACACTGGTGGTTGTATTGAGAGTAACAAGGGAGAATCTAGAAGCGGGTTATTTTTATTTGAACCATTATTTAACTAGGCAAGTCAGTTAAGAACAAATTATTATTTACAA
The DNA here is from genome assembly GCF_018296145.1 of Oncorhynchus tshawytscha. Taxonomy (NCBI): domain Eukaryota; kingdom Metazoa; phylum Chordata; class Actinopteri; order Salmoniformes; family Salmonidae; genus Oncorhynchus; species Oncorhynchus tshawytscha. The sequence continues at coordinate 132,088 of NW_024609499.1, forward strand.
TGACGGCCTACCAAAAGGCAAAAGGCCTCCTGCGGGGACGGGGCCTGGGATTAAAAATATATACAAATAAATACAATATAAATATAGGACAAAACACACATCACAACAAGAGAGACACAACACCACATAAAGAGAGACCTAAGACAACAACATAACAAGGCCGCAACACATGACCACACAGCATGGTATCAACACAACATGACATCAAAATGGTAGCAACACAACATGGTATCAGCGCAAAAACATGGTACAACCATTTTGGGGCAAAGTCAACAGCACAAAGGTCGAGAAGGTGGAGGCAACAATACATCATACAAAGCAGCCACAACTGTCAGCAAGACTGTCCATTATTTTATTAATTTGAGATCTTATATATTGGTTGTTGACCTAGAGCCATTTGATTTTTGCAAGTGCTGCTGGTTTATTCACTCACTTTCTAAACTATGAATCCTTCTATTTGATTCCTACTAATGATTTTTTCCCATGAGTCCTGATCAAAAGTAGTGTACAAAAGGGAGTTGTTGGTCGTCCCCAGAGTTTAATGTGTGTTTGTCTCCATCTGCTGACCCGGAGGACCCAGACAGACCAGGCCACTGTGACTCACATGCCTCTCCATACTCTTAAATGGCTTCCTTTCCTCATACCCGTTCCTTCTAAGAGAATCTATACATGACCAGACTAGGAAAAACTCCAGGCCTTAGTTAAAGAACTGGAGATTTTCCTAGTCAGGTCACATGGTCAGGAAAAGGTCCCGGCCATATTCATATCAACTGGGGACTTAAAAAGGTTTACGACTATTTATTACATTTTTTATTTCACCTTTATTTAACCAGACAGGCTAGTTGGGAAGAAGTTCTCATTTACAACTGCGACCTGGCCAAGATAAAGCAAAGCAGTTCGACTCATACAACAACACAGATACACATGGAGTAAAACAAACATACAGTCAATAATACAGTAGAAAAAAGAAAAGAAAAAAGTCTATATACAGTGAGTGTAAATGAGGTAAGTTAAGGCAATGAATAGGCCATGGTGGCGAAGTAATTACAATATAGCAATTAAACACTGGAATGGTAGATGTGCAGAAGATGAAAGTATTTCACCTTTATTTATCAGTAGACATGCAAAGGAGCAAGATAAATAAATAAATACAGTATGGGGTTGAGGTATTTACAGACGGGCTATGTACAGGTGCAGTGATCTATATGGCTATAGCTATTAACATTTATAACCAGTTCATCTAGCTAGTGATCTGTAGGAAAGGAGGAGGAGGAAAGATAAACCAAAGTATTGGGGTGTAGCCAGTCTCACTCAATTGTGCTGGCCAGAGAATATCTTTATTACTAAACTGATTAAACACCATGATTTACAGAGTCTGGACAACAGTATGACCATGGAACGGCCGAGACAGGGAGTGACATGCATGAAGAGTCTTTTCTTTTTTGGAGGGTGCTGAGAATGTTGTTGATCAATTTCACCATAGTGCTTAAACCTGTCCACTCCTCTCAGATATGCCAATTGCGCGCCTCCCTATGGGACAACCAATCACTGCCGGTTGTGATACAGTCTGGAATCGAACCAGGGTCTGTAGTGACACCTCTAGCACTGATGCAGTGCCTTAGACTGCTGCGCCACTCAGGAGCCCAAAGGGGGAACAATATATGTGTCACCGGCCTCTAGGAGTGATTGAACTGCCTCATTACGCACATCTGGTTCCCATTCCTCCCTGATTAGTATTGTTATATATGTGCCCGCTGTTACCCATTGTCCTTGTTGATTATTGTTCCAATGGCCGTTGGTCATGTGAGTACCTGTGCGTTGTTGTTTTGGCTTTCGTGCTGCTTGAATTGTGCATGTATGATTACAGGTCTCGTTCCATGTTGTATCATTGTGCACTTGTGTTTTCGGGTCTTGTCCCGTTAGTCATTATCCGGCGCCGACAGAGATGGCCGCCTCGCTTTGCGTTCTTAGGAAACTATGCAGTATTTTGTTTTTATTAATGTATTATTTCTTACACTCTTACCCCAGGAAATCAGAAACAAACATCTCTCTGGTAAGAAGAAGAGTGGGGGTATGCCTTATGATTAACGAGTCGTTGTGTGATCATAACAACATACAGGAACTCAAGTCCTTTTGTTCACCTGACCTAGAATTCCTTACATTCAAATGCCGACTGCGTTATCTACCAACAGAATTGTCTTCAATTATAATCACAGCCGTGTATATTCCCCCCAAGCAGACACCTCGACGGCCCTGAAAGAACTTCATTGGACTCTATGTAAACTGGAAACCTGAGGCTGCATTTATTGTAGCTGGGGAATTTAACAAGGCTAATCTGAAAACAAGGCTCCCTAAATTTTATCAGCATATCGAATGCGTGACCTGGGCTGGAAAAATTCTGGATCATTGCTACTCTAACTTCCGCGACGCATACAAAGCCCTCCCTCGCCCTCCTTTTAGCAAATCTGACCACGAATCTATTTTGTTGCTCCCAGCCTACAGACAGAAACAAAAACAGGAAATGCCCATGCTCAGGCCTGTTCAATGCTGGTCCGACCAATCTGATTCCATGCTTCAAGATTGCTTCGATCACGTGGACTGGGATATGTTCTGGATGGCGTCGGACGACAACATTGATGTATATAATAATTCAGTGAGCGAGTTTATTAGCAAGTGCATCGGTAACGTGGTACCCACGGTGACTATTAAAACCTTCCTCAACCAGAAACCGTGGATTGATGGCAGCATTCGTGCAAAACTGAAAGCGGGAACCACTGCTTTTAATCAGGGCAATGCGACCAGAAACATGACCGAATACAAACAGTGTAGGTATTCCCTCCGCAAGGCAATCAAACAAGCTAAGCGTCAGTATAGAAACAAAGTGGAGTCGCAATTCAACGGCTCAGACACGAGACGTATGTGGCAGGGTCTACAGTCAATCACATCGCACAGACATCGCAATCACACTGCACACTGCCCTAACCCATCTGGACAAGAGGAATACCTATGTAAGAATGCTGTTCATCGATTACAGCTCAGCATTTAACACCATAGTACAATTTGGCTTGTCACCAAAAACACTCACAAACTTTTACAGATGCACAATCGAGAGCATCCTGTCGGGCTGTATCACCACCTGGTATGGCAACTGCTCCGCCCACAATCAGTTTGCCCTCTGGAGTGCCTTATAACTGCCCTCCAGGACACCTACACCACCCGATATCACAGGAAGGCCAAAAAGATCATCAAGGACAACAACCACCCTAGCCACTGCCTGTTCACCCCGCAATCATCCAGAAGGCAAGGTCAGTACAGGTGCATCAAAGCTGGGACCGAGAGACTGAAAAACAGCCTCTATCTCAAGGCCATCAGACTGTCAACTTCTCTGGGATATGTGGGACGGTAGCGGTATGTGGGACGGTAGCGACCTCACCAAGAGCCAGTGAAATTGCAGGGCGCCAAATTCAAAACAACAGAAATCTCATAATTAGAATTCCTCAAACATACAAATATTATACACCATATTAAAGATAAACTTCTCGTTAATCCAGCCACAGTGTCTGATTTCAAAAGGCTTTACGGTGAAAGCACACCTTGCGATTATGTTAGGTCAGCGCCTAGCCACAGAAAAACATAAAGCCATTTTCCAAAGAAGGAGAGGTGTCACAAAATACAGAAATAGCGTTAAGATTAATCACTAACATTTGATGATCTTCACCGGATGGCACTCACAGGACTCCATGTAGACAATAAATGTGTGTATTGTTCGATAAAGTTTATCTTTATGTCCAAACACCTCATTTGAAATTGGTGCGTTATGTTCAGAAATGCATTGTCTCAAACAAACATCCGGTGAAAGTGCAGAGAGCCATATCAAATTACAGAAATACTCATCATAAACATTAATAAAAGATGCAAGTGTTAAACACACAATTAAAGATACATTTCTCCTTAACTTCTCTGCGCACAGATCCCGTTAGTGGGATTAAATTAGACAACATACAGCCACAGTGCTACATAAATAGTCATATTAAACATTCCTGATAATAGAAGTGGCTCACGTGGTTCAAAAGTCTAGAATCTTGATAATCCAACTGCGTTGTCAGATTTAAAAAAGGATTTACTGCGAAAGAATACGATGCGATTATCTGAGGACAGAGCCCCATACCAAAATACTATTTCAACCAGCACAGGCTTAACAAAATCACAAATTGCAATAAAATGAATCGTTCACCTTTGACAATCTTCCTCTGGTTGCAATCCCAAGGCTCATTGTTACACAATGAATGGTCATTTGTTTGATAAAATCCATTTTTATAGCCTTAAAACATACAAATTATTCTATCACTATGTAAGGCTACTATTTAAATGATTTCACTGACAACCTGAATGATTAACAATATTAGGTTGTTGACACATTTGTTTCTTTACATACATAAATGGACACAAAAAAAGGCAGTGTATAACAACATTTCCCATCATACATTGCTTCTGAAATGCTGCCCAAGGCTGTAGCAGAGAAACAGTGGTTATACAAGAAATCCCGTGACTGACTAGAAAGGGACTCAGTGATCTATGATTTATCATGCAGTGGAGAGCATGGTCTTTTGTCCGAGTAGATGTGCAAGCATTGCATTGCATCAACTAATGGTTGCGTGCAAGTCATCCAGATGGCACTATTATGATGTGGTAAACTGAAATATGAAATACCTATCCGGGTGTTGTAAGATCATGGCTGCGGTCCAAACACTTAAAAGACACACCGTCGTCCACTTACCCTCGCCTTATGCCCTTGGGGTATCGCAGTCGCCATTTTGGAAGGTGGTCCAAATTATTAGCCAAGCAAGGGAAGTTTACAACGTAAGACCCTCAGCCCGCGTTTTTAGTCAGCTTTGTGAGTGTACAATTATGTTCACTCCCGGGCCTGAAACTCCCCATAATTCAATTCGCAAAGATTGTACATCCGCTATGAAAAGACGGCGAAAACTTAAAAACATCAATAGAGAAGTCAACATACAAGTGTAAGTCAAAACGAATGCAAATAAGTATAAATCACCCGCAGCCCATGTGTGAGTCAGCAATGTTGTGCAGGAACTCAAACCAGGGTTGACAAGAAATCACCTGACTAAAAACAGAAACCTTCCAAGATCACGTCATGAAGTACAACTTGGCATGTTATAAAACGGCAGCTGCATCGCCCTTGTATATGTATGATACCCAACTCAGCAGGCATTCAAAGGTAAGGACATCTATAAAGTTACTATTACAAGATACAAGCCTGAACCACATTCTTGTTGCATGTTTTCATATAAAAAAAATGGGTGTTCTTTACATTTTGACATTCAAAAATCGAGTATGACAAAGTTTAATATCTGTGACACTTTTGGAAAGACTGCATATGCAGTTTATTTTAGACAAAGCTATATGTAATATGTTTAATGTAACAAGAGTAACTAATGAATACATGTCATGTGTAAATATAGTGATGCTGACATTATGATGAAGGTGTTATGATGTAGGCATTATGCACATTCCTAAAACAGAACTAATATGGACTTAAATATCTAATACACATTCTGTACTTATAAAAGCTGCACTATAAAAGCTCTCTAACCCTTTTAAAACTAAAATCCTTTATTGAAACCATAACAAAGTGTCTTCCCTGCCCCCGTTTCCCTAAAGACTAAGGGATGGGACTGGAGAAATATAACCACTCTCAAATTCATAGACAGGGCTATGGATGGACTGATATCAAATGTATAGTTGTAACCATGTTTTGAGGCTATACAGTGTTTGTTTACATTGTTTACAAACATTTGTGTGAAACAAGCTTTGATTTAATCAGATCAAGCCCTAACCAGTGATGCCCTGCATAGATGATGATTTGGCGGTGTAACTGTTAGAGCTGTCAAATGGTGAGGAGCTGCTCTTGTGAGCATTGTCAGGAAGCCACACCCATCCAGCTCGTGTTACACCTCGATCACACCGACAGGTCTTGTATTTTGGTACACCAGAAGTGCATTCATTTCCAATGGAATTTTTTATTTGACCTTTATTTAACTAGGCAAGTCAGTTACGAACAAATTCTTATTTTTAATGACGGCCTAGGAACAGTGGGTTAACTGCCTGTTCAGGGGCAGAACGACAGATTTGTACCTTGTCAGCTCGGGGATATGAATGCTGCGTTTGCCTTGCAGTATTGTTTTGCAGAGGCAGTTACAGTGCGTTCTATGTGGTGCATATGTTGGAATTACCGAATGTATGCGTCAAAATGTATGGGTAGACGGCTTGATAGAAACTGTATGGGTAGACGGCTTGATAGAAACTGTATGGGTAGACGGCTTGATAGAAACTGTATGGGTAGACGGCTTGATAGAAACTGTATGGGTAGACGGCTTGATAGAAAATGTATGGGTAGACGGCTTGATAGAAACTGTATGGGTAGACGGCTTGATAGAAACTGTATGGGTAGACGGCTTGATAGAAACTGTATGGGTAGACGGCTTGATAGAAACTGTATGGGTAGACGGCTTGATAGAAACTGTATGGGTAGACGGCTTGATAGAAACGGTAGCAGAAGGTGAATGTTGAACTTTTGTTGCACACATATCCAGATGATGATGCTTGTGTCACTTTACGGAACTACTGTCGGTGTGATCAAGCCGTTAGAAGTTCAGAACGAGAAAGTGTAGGCTATATACAAATAATGACAGTCAAATTGAAAATCATTAAACGAAATAATTAGAATTTCTATCAGCCTAATTGAGATGGAGATTACATCTCACATTTCAGTGTTCGAACATATAAGCCTGGCTGCATGGGATTGCTCTTAATGCGACTCTGTGCAGCTAATGGTAAGGTCCGCTTTAATATAATGTGGGGTTATGATACTGGTGGTTTGTCGACACCCTCTTGAGGATAGCGTAAACAAAAAACTTTCTCATTTTGTCTGTCATAGTTGAAGTGTACCTATGATGAAAATTACAGGCCTCTCTCATCTTTTTAAGTGGGAGAACTTGCACAATTGGGGGCTGACTAAATACTTTTTTCCCCCACTGTACACTATATATACAAAAGTATGTGGACACCCCTTCAAATGAGTGGATTCAGCTATTTCAGTCACACACGTTGCTGACAGGTATATAAAATCGAGCAGAAATGAATACATACTGTATATAAACATTGGCAGTAGAATGGCCTTACTGAAGCGCCCAGTGACTTTCAATGTGGCACAGTCATAGGATGCCACCTTTCCAATAAATCAGTTTGTAAAATTTCTGCCCTGCTAAACCTGCCACGGTCAACTGTAAGTGCTGTTATTGTGAAGTGGAAATGTCTAGGAGCAACAATGGCTCGGCCACAAAGTGTTAGGCCACAAAAGCTCACAGAACGGGATTGCCAAGTGCTGAAGTGTGTCGCATGTAAAAAAATATATATATATAATTCAAAAAGGTCTGTCCTCGGTTGCAACACTCACTACTGCGTTCCAAACTGCCTCTGGAAACAACATCCACAAAATAACTATTCGTTGGGAGCTTCATGAAATGGGTTTCCATGGCCGAGCAGCCGCACACAAGCCTAAAATCACAATGCGCAATGCCAAGTGTCGGCTGAAGTGGTGTATGTTTTGTTTTTTGTTTGGCATAAACTGAAACAAAAACGGATTCGAAGACTATTTCTGTTACCGTGGAATTGACCCTCTGGAAATGACTTCATGCACTCCAAGCTGTCTTTTTGTCCTTTCCATGAAACTGTGAGGTTGTATCATAACCTGTAAATGCGTGGAAACCTGATTAAGCCAAACTCTTGTGCATTCCAAGCTTCTCGTAGATGGTGTTGATGAAAATCTCCTAGTAGTTTTTTCCCATACCAATAGCAACACACCACTTTATGGTTGGATCATTCTTGGTAAGATAGTAGAACAGACCAGCAAGGAGGACAAAGATGCCTGTATCAGTTGTTGCATTTATAATGGTCTGTGTACCCTTTTGAAGTGCATTTTTAAGATGAAGGCATACTATTGTCTGCCTCTTCCTAGTCCCATTCCAGCATTCAGACCACAGACTCATCAGTTGTAGCATAGATTCATTGGCATACACCTTCTGTGTTGACATTTTGAAAAACTCCTGTTTGTTATTAGGGTTTCTGAGAAATTCAGAACTTACATGGAAGCTTGGTTGTCTCCCCAACTTTCTTTCAGATGTAATTTCCTTGCTTCTCTCTTGTTCAGTCTTTTAGACTCTTTGTATGTGTCCCACACATTATGGATTCTATTGAAACTTTTCAACTGGTGTTCTACCCAAGACAGTAAGACACTGAGATATTTACCAAATGTAGAAACTTGGTGGGTAGGCAAGGAATGGACAATGACAGCTCTGTCAATAGTGTTTCCTTTATTTTGGAGGTTATCTGTAGATAACAGCTATTTTTTAATTTTTTTGTAGACAAAATGTAAGACTGAAAATGTAGCTTCAGTTCTGTAAGACCACACTTATTTCTACAGATCAACATCAGACTTCTCTCTACAGATCAACATCAGACTTCTCTCTACAGATCAACATCAGACTTCTCTCTACAGATCAACATCAGACTTCTCTCTACAGATCAACATCACACTTCTCTCCTCTACAGATCAACATCACACTTCTCTCTACAGATCAACATCAGACTTCTCTCTACAGATCAACATCAGACTTCTCTCTACAGATCAACATCAGACTTCTCTCTACAGATCAACATCACACTTCTCTCCTCTACAGATCAACATCACACTTCTCTCTACAGATCAACATCAGACTTCTCTCTACAGTTCAACATCACACTTCTCTCCTCTACAGATCAACATCACACTTCTCTCTACAGATCAACATCACACTTCTCTCTACAGTTCAACATCACACTTCTCTCCTCTACAGATCAACATCACACTTCTCTCTACAGATCAACATCACACTTCTCTCTACAGTAACATTTCATGTTTATCCAACAGAGACGCTGATTGTTCCGGTTGGGAACACTAGACCTGGGAAGAACTTGACAGCGCTCCAAAACCCAAACATGACCGGTGAGAACTTACTCTACATTTCTCTGTATGTAGGCTACAAGAAGACAGAGATGGAAACTTATGAATACATTTACAAAAATGTGTTTAGTTTTTTATGGGTTTGCACCAAATAATTATGCTTTGTTAAATTATTAATATATTTTAATTAAATTAATGCATGATTGTAGCTTCATTTATGGATAATGTCATTGTTAATTTGGTTACAGTTAATATTCTATAGATCATCAATGTAGGTCTAAGTTATGTGAGACTGAACATGTTTAGTAGCTGTTCTGTAAGGTGACCAAACAGAAAGAACATCAACACCAGACTTCTTTCTACAGTAACAACATTTCCTTCTTATCCAACAGAACAAAATAAAAAGGTCCGGATTGTTCTGGTTGGGAAGACTGGAGCTGGGAAGAGCGCAACAGGAAACACCATCCTGGGGACAAAAGCTTTTAAATCCAAAATGGCCTTTATTTCTGTGACATCAACATTGGATAAGAAAAAAGGAGAGATGAGAGGGCAAAGTGCAGCTGTTATCGACACACCAGGCTTGTTTGAAACAAAGTTAACACGAGATAAGGCACTGAAAGAGATATCACAGTGCCTGCTTTTCTCCGCTCCTGGTCCCCATGTGTTCCTGGTTGTTCTCAAGCTGGGAAGATTCACTGAAGAGGAACAGAAAACTGTGGAGATGATTCAGACATTATTTGGTGATGAAGCATCCAAATACACCATGGTTCTCTTCACACATGGAGACCTTCTTGATGGTGTAACAATAGAAGACTTCCTGCATGGAAATCCAGATCTGGAACGTTTAATTGCCAAATGTAATGGGGGATATCATGTCTACAAAAACAAAGATCAGAATCCCTCCCGGGTCACTGAGCTGCTTGAGAAGATTAACATGATGGTGAAGATGAACGGAGGAAGATACTACACCACTGAGATGTTCCAAGAGGCAGAGAGAGAGACTGAACAAGAGAAAGAGAGGATCCTGAAAGAGAATGAAGAGCTGAGATGCAGAGAGATGGAGGAACTCAAGGCAAAGTTTGAAGGAGAAAAGCTGACGAGGAACCAAGAAGGTGAAGCTAGAGAGCAAGCTGAAAATGTAGTTTTAGTTCTGTAAGATCATACTTATTTATACAGATCAACATCACACTTCTCTCCTCTACAGATCAACATCACACTTCTCTCCTCTACAGATCAACATCACACTTCTCTCCTCTACAGATCAACATCACACTTCTCTCCTCTACAGATCAACATCACACTTCTCTCCTCTACAGATCAACATCACACTTCTCTCCTCTACAGATCAACATCACACTTCTCTCCTCTACAGATCAACATCACACTTCTCTCCTCTACAGATCAACATCACACTTCTCTCCTCAACAGATCAACATCACACTTCTCTCTACAGATCATTATCACACTTCTTTCCTCTACAGACCATTATCACACTTCTCTCCTCAACAGATCAACATCACACTTCTCTCTACAGATCAACATCTGTTACTGTAATTTAATTATGCCAATGTGCTTTCATTAATTGAAAGCCCTTAATCTATTTTATGGGAATTTGTAAGATTTCTTGTTTGCATAAAATAGACGCAGACCAGTCTTTCAATAATAGGTAATAGAATTTATTATCGGAGCGCGCTCCCACTTAATAACGTGCAGCAGTTTATATACAGATAATGACGTCATTTCATTGCTTTAACAGAATCCCCCTCCCCCTCCTCTCGACCGGGACAAAGGTGAAAAGTTCATTCTAACTTACTAACATACCCTCAGATAACTTTTGACCCCTCAACATTATCGACCACCACTGATTTGACAGTTTTAATTAACAGAAAACCTAGGAATGCACTCACTGCCTTATCTAAAAACCCCAGAGCCATGTTTCTGTAGGTTCAACCATAGGCTAACGACCTTATGTGTTTTCACAGTCCACAACCCATTCGTTTCTTCCTAGTTGGAATGGTGTTCATTAACTTTTTATTACTCCTTGTCCGTGTCACACAATCCCTTCTTATGAACTCATATTGTTAATCACTTATAAAACAGAGTATAAGTTTACTTAGTTACAATTCTATTTAAAATGGGGATATTGTTTATTCATTTATCCATAATAAATTCAACATCACACTTCTTTCCTCTACAGATCAACATCACACTTCTCTCCTCTACAGATCAACATCACACTTCTCTCCTCTACAGATCAACATCACACTTCTCTCCTCTACAGATCAACATCACACTTCTTTCCTCTACAGATCAACATCACACTTCTTTCCTCTACAGATCAACATCACACTTCAATCCTCTACAGATCAACATCACACTTCTTTCCTCTACAGATCAACATCACACTTCTCTCCTCTACAGATCAATATCACACTCCTTTCCTCTACAGATCAACATCACACTTCTCTCCTCTACAGATCAACATCACACTTCTCTCCTCTACAGATCAACATCACACTTCTCTCCTCTACAGATCAATATCACACTCCTTTCCTCTACAGATCAACATCACACTTCAATCCTCTACAGATCAACATCACACTTCTCTCCTCTACAGATCAACATCACACTTCTTTCCTCTACAGATCAACATCACACTTCTTTCCTCTACAGATCAACATCACACTTCTCTCCTCTACAGATCAACATCACACTTCTTTCCTCTACAGATCAACATCACACTTCTCTCCTCTACAGATCAACATCACACTTCTCTCCTCTACAGATCAACATCACACTTCTCTCCTCTACAGATCAACATCACACTTCTCTCCTCTACAGATCAATATCACACTCCTTTCCTCTACAGATCAACATCACACTTCTCTCCTCTACAGATCAACATCACACTTCTCTCCTCTACAGATCAATATCACACTCCTTTCCTCTACAGATCAACATCACACTTCTTTCCTCTACAGATCAACATCACACTTCAATCCTCTACAGATCAACATCACACTTCAATCCTCTACAGATCAACATCACACTTCTCTCCTCTACAGATCAATATCACACTCCTTTCCTCTACAGATCAACATCACACTTCTCTCCTCTACAGATCAACATCAATCTTCACTCTACAGATCAACATCACACTTCTATCTACAGATCAACATCACACTTCTCTCCTCTACAGATCAACATCACATTTCTCTCCTCTACAGATCAACATCACACTTCTCTCCTCTACAGATCAACATCAATCTTCACTCTACAGATCAACATCACACTTCTATCTACAGATCAACATCAAACTTCTATCTACAGATCAACATCACATTTCTCTCCTCTACAGATCAACATCACACTTCTCTCCTCTACAGATCAACATCAATCTTCACTCTACAGATCAACATCACACTTCTATCTACAGATCAACATCACACTTCTCTCCTCTACAGATCAACATCAATCTTCACTCTACAGATCAACATCACACTTCTATCTACAGATCAACATCAAACTTCTATCTACAGATCAACATCACATTTCTCTCCTCTACAGATCAACATCACACTTCTCTCATCTACAGATCAACATCACACTTCTATCTACAGATCAACATCACACTTCTCTCTACAGATCAACATCACACTTCTCTCTACAGATCAACATCACACTTCTCTCTACAGATCAACGTCACACTTCTACAGTAACATTTCATGTTTATCCAACAGAGACGCTGATTGTTCCGGTTGGGAACACTAGACCTGGGAAGAACTTGACAGCGCTCCAAAACCCAAACATGACCGGTGAGAACTTACTCTACACTTCACTGTATGTAGGCTACAAGAAGACAGAGATGGAAACTTATAAATATAAAAAACAAAACTAATTTACAAAAATAAGTTTAGTTTTTTTATGGGTTTGCACCAACTAAAATGTTTTTTAAATTATTGATAAAATTTCATAAACTGAATCTATGATGGTCGCTTAATTTATGGATAATGTCATTGCTAATTTGGTTACAGTTTATATTATATAAACCATCAATATCTAAGAAGCAATGTGAGACTGAACATGTTTAGTAGCTGTTCTGTAAGGTGACCAAACAGAAAGAACATCAACACCAGACTTCTTTCTACAGTAACAACATTTCCTTCTTATCCAACAGAACAAAATAAAAAGGTCCGGATTGTTCTGGTTGGGAAGACTGGAGCTGGGAAGAGCGCAACAGGAAACACCATCCTGGGGACAAAAGCTTTTAAATCAAAAATGTCCTCTACTTCTGTGACATCAACATGTGAAAAGAAAAGAGGAGAGGTGGGAGGGCAACATGTAGCTGTCATCGACACACCAGGCTTGTTTGACACCAAGTTAACACAGGAGGCGGCACTGAAAGAGATCTCACAGTGCCTGTTTTACTCCGCTCCTGGTCCCCATGTGTTCCTGGTTGTTCTCAAGCTGGGAAGATTCACTGAAGAGGAACAGAAAACTGTGGAGATGATTCAGACATTATTTGGTGATGAAGCATCCAAATACACCATGGTTCTCTTCACACATGGAGACCTTCTTGATGATGTAACAATTGAAGACTTCCTGCATGGAAATCCAGATCTAGAAAGTTTAATTGCCAAATGTAATGGGGGATATCATGTCTTCAAAAACAAAGATCACAATCCCTCCCAGGTCCCTGAGCTCCTTGAGAAGATAAACAAGATGGTTGAGATGACTGGAGGAAGTCATTTCACCACTGAGATGTTCCAGGAGGCTGAGAGAGTGATTGAAGAGGAGAAGAACAGGATCCTGAAAGATAACGAAGAGCAGAGACGCAGAGAGATGGAAGAACTGAAGGCAAGGTTTGAAGGAGAACGTCTAAAAGAAGAAGTAGAGAAGCTGAAGAGAAAACAGGAAGGTGAAGCTAGAAAGAACGCTGAGAATACAAACCGCTTAAGGACAGGTGCCGGAATCGGAGCGATTGTGGGAGTAGTTGGAGGCCCAATCGGTATGGCAGTTGGTGCAGCATTGGGAGCTTCAGTGGGAGCTGTAGTAAATGCATGTAAATTTCAATGAGAGTCCATAGCTAACAGTGCTGTACCTTCTACAAGTTGTTTGACTTTATTACTTGATATTTAAAGCTTCCTCTATATACACCAAGTATACCAAACATATACCAACCAAGCTCTTCAGCCAAGCTAGAGAACACCAGACATGAATTCACAATTTACAGGATAGGACGCTTGCACATGTATACTAGTCGTAACTACTTACAGCATGAACATAAAGATAGATCTGGGTATTATACTAGTCGTAACTACTTACAGCATGAACATAAAGATAGATCTGGGTATTATACTAGTCGTAACTACTTACAGCATGAACATAAAGATAGATCTGGGTATTATACTAGTCGTAACTACTTACAGCATGAACATAAAGATAGATCTGGGTATTATACTAGTCGTAACTACTTACAGCATGAACATAAAGATAGATCTGGGTATTATACTAGTCGTAACTACTTACAGCATGAACATAAAGATAGATCTGGGTATTATACTAGTCGTAACTACTTACAGCATGAACATAAAGATAGATCTGGGTATTATACTAGTCGTAACTACTTACAGCATGAACATAAAGATAGATCTGGGTATTATACTAGTCGTAACTACTTACAGCATGAACATAAAGATAGATCTGGGTATTATACTAGTCGTAACTACTTACAGCATGAACATAAAGATAGATCTGGGTATTGCACATTTGAGAGCACAGAATTGAATAGTTCCCTCAGTAAAGGTGAAAGTTAAGTGTATTTCTGCCTGTCAAGCTAAAAAGCTATATGCTACTGTAAGATTAATTTACAGTCACAGCTCACATTGCTGTCTCAGAAGCATGATGAATGGAGATGAACTATTTAACTATTGTTATTCATGTCATAGTTATTTCATCACACAATAAAATGAAGGTCCACTGAAAATTCCTCCCTATCTCCTTAACTGCTTCCTTTCCTTGCTATAATCTAACTAGTACAGGGCATAGGGAGATGGAGATACAAGGTATGCAAAGGGAACATTGGACAATATAATGTATTTAGCTGGATAGAACCCCACTGGACTATTTACACTGAACACTTGGAGAAAGACATCTATATGGTCTTCTTACTGTAGAAACAAGTCATGAGAGATGGAAAGAATTGTGTTACACCACAAGGCACATTCAAAGGAAGACTGCAGATGTAAATTAGATGTTAGCTAAATCATTGAAACGCATCACCACTTCTCACTTCGGAGACTTGTGTTTTGTCGTGCATTGTACCTGTTCAACTACATTTAATAGATATATTTTACTGTCATTGTAGCCTACATTTAAGAATGATACTTGTATGTGAATATTTAGCTGTTTTGTGATCACTGGAAAAGGGGGTTGTAATTGAGTTACATTTTTTTAGGAGTAACAGACTCCTGATAAAGATGTGAGGCACTCACAAATCAAGTGTTACCTATACATATAGGTAACACTCACAATGGACACATTTCAGCCATCAAGCAGTTGTCATAATGTAATTGTTTACTTAATCCATGTGTTAATTCTGTTTAGTCTTAGTCTTAGGACCTCACAGAACCATGGTTCTTCATAATTGAAAAAAAGCCTCATTATCCTCTATGCACCACAATCTATGTATTCCCTCATGTTGCATAAACTTAGAAACTTGATGCATTACGGATGCATTAAGTCAACAGGGAGGGAAATTAGTTCCAATGCAAAGACATTTTCTATAAAATCATGTGACTTAGGCTGCTAAATCACACTCGAAGAGATGGCAGCATAACAGGAAGGAGAGACCTAAAGGAGAGGTAACATTTCTGAGGAAGAGGTGAGAAATATATATGGTTGTCACGAGAATTTTTATCCCAATGTTGTGAACTCAACCATCACTTAAGCTTTGAATAATTCCCAGGGGTTGTAAATACCTGGTTAATGAAGAATTAGACAAAGTCCCAGTCTGCAATAGGTCAGAAATTTATTCAGAGAACGTTCTGAAAATCATACAATGCACATTTGGTAATATACCTCACATTTGGTCATCAATGCCCCTCCTCTTCTCCTAACCCTATCAATACCTTTTACAAGTATTCTCCTACACATCCATTGCTTATCATATCCTGCCACATGTTACACAATCTACTGCGAACCTAACGGCTTCTCTCCCCCCTGGGTAGGGAGACCTCTTTCCCTGTTATCAGTTTCACAGTGGTCACAAGTTGTCTGCCACAGTTCCTTATCTGTTAACAGTTCCTTTTTTCCTATGCACACACTGTCTCTCCTATACTGCTAAATGGAAAAGTCTTAACTTGTCCTATGCACACACTGTCTCGCCTATACTGCTAAATGGAAAAGTCTTAACTTGTCCTATGCACACACTGTCTCGCCTATACTGCTAAATGGAAAAGTCTTAACTTGTCCTATGCACACACTGTCTCGCCTATACTGCTAAATGGAAAAGTCTTAACTTGTCCTATGCACACACTGTCTCTCCTATACTGCTAAATGGAAAAGTCTTAACTTGTCCTATGCACACACTGTCTCGCCTATACTGCTAAATGGAAAAGTCTTAACTTGTCCTATGCACACACTGTCTCGCCTATACTGCTAAATGGAAAAGTCTTAACTTGTCCTATGCACACACTGTCTCGCCTATACTGCTAAATGGAAAAGTCTTAACTTGTCCTATGCACACACTGTCTCGCCTATACTGCTAAATGGAAAAGTCTTAACTTGTCCTATGCACACACTGTCTCGCCTATACTGCTAAATGGAAAGTCTTAACTTGTCCTATGCACACACTGTCTCGCCTATACTGCTAAATGGAAAAGTCTTAACTTGTCCTATGCACACACTGTCTCGCCTATACTGCTAAATGGAAAGTCTTAACTTGTCCTATGCACACACTGTCTCGCCTATACTGCTAAATGGAAAAGTCTTAACTTGTCCTATGCACACACTGTCTCGCCTATACTGCTAAATGGAAAAGTCTTAACTTGTCCTATGCACACACTGTCTCGCCTATACTGCTAAATGGAAAAGTCTTAACTTGTCCTCTGCACACACTTTCTCGACTATACTGCTAAATGGAAAGTCTTAACTTGTCCTATGCACACATTAAAGAATTCTCGTCTTATGTTCCAATTTCAGAACATTTCCTACCTGCAGCAACACTGGCGGATATTGCTGGAAATACCAGTAAAAACACTGTACCTCCATTGCATCTCCAAACAGCAGGGACCTTCCCATTTGGCTCTGTTCAAAAGTAGTGCAAAATATAGGGAATAGAGTGTCATTTCAGACACAACCAGTCAGTCAGTCTCAACAGGAACAATCAGCCTTATAAAACCAAGAGTGCAGCATACAGTAATGGTGTGTCACAAAAAGGTATCTATTGTTGGGTTAGCTGTCACTCAAACTTTAACTGATTAACATTCTGACATGTCTTAAATAGTATGTTGTTCAGCCAGAGTCCACCTAGTGTCTTCTCACTGTCACTAGAGTCCTCCTGTCCTGCCTATATTCACATTACTGAATGTTAAGAGTAGTACTGAAGTTACACATATATACACTGTGTAATATACTGCATTGTGTGGGGAGATATAGGTAACAAGTTACAGTATTGGGTTGTGGGTATAATCATCCAAGGAACTCTGAACAAATTCCTCAGATAATTGTTATACTAACATGTTTTCAATACCAATTATTAGTAGACATATTGGTTATTAGTCAACTTGCTTTTGTCTTGATTCGTTTTCTACTGATTAATAACAGGATCTAACAAATGCGGTTTGAAATGACCAAATGATTTAAATGGAACACAATGTACTATGAGTATTGTGCAAGTTGGCATATGTTCTTATTCAATTCAAAATAAACATAGATCTTTTTCTACTCCGAAGTATTGTTGCGTTGTGTTATTCTGAATTGTGTCCATACTTTTTTTTATTAGTCATCTCAGGGATCATACTCATTCATGTACAGTACCAGTCAAAAGGTTGCACACACCTACTCATTCAAGGGTACTTCTTTATTTGTACTATTTCTACAATGTGGAATAATAGTGAAGACATTAAAACAATGAAATAACACATACAGTTGAAGTCGGAAGTTAAAATACACTTAGGTTGGAGTCATTAAAACTCGTTTTTCAACCACTCCACAAATTTCTTGTTAACAAACTATAGTTTTGGCAAGATAGTACAAGGACATCTACTTACTTTGTGCATGACACAAGTAATTTTTTTCATATTTGTTTACAGACAGATTATTTCACTGTATCACAATTCCAGTAGGTCAGAAGTTTACATACACTAAGTTGACTGTGCCTTTAAACAGCTTGGAAAATTCCAGAAAATTATGTAATGGCTTTAGAAACTTCTGATAGGCTAATTGACATAATTTGAGTCAATTGGAGGTGTACCTGTGGATGTATTTCAAGGCCTACCTTCAAACTCAGTGCGTCTGGAAAACAAGTTTTAATGACTCCAACCTAAGTGTATGTAAACTTCTGACTTAAAATGTACATCTAAAGCACATACACACTGAAAACAGACTTCCATCTCCAAACAGGACTGAATTATGAATGTACTCTGTAGCTAACCACTCCTGGTATGTCTTCATATAACGAATAGTTTTAAAGGTTTCATTGTTGCCTTTCTGGAACAATCTGACACTGGTGAATAAAATGTAGGCTACTTGATGCCTTTAAAACATTGCTTTTCCATTTTCCCACTTTTTTTGACCAAATATGAACATCTTTTTTATTCACATTTTGTACACTTGATTTGAGTTTTGCCACTTTTTACGCCATACTTTTGATCATTTCAGTGCAAAGTGTCTTTTGTGCAAAACCCAATACACAGTAAGTCAAGTATTTAACTCACAATCAATTAAAAAATAACAGGAAGGCATCTTGTAAAAAAATATTCTAGTCTATACAAAATGAAGTACTTTCATAGTACTGATTGTTATTTATTTTAACTGAGAACACATTCTCATTTACAGCAACAACCAGGGGAATAGTTACAGGGGAGAGGAGGGGGGTGAATGAGACCGTTGTAAGCTGGGGATGATTAGGTGACCATGATGGTATGAGGGACAGCTTGGGAATTTAGCCAGGAGACCAGGGTTAACACCCCTACTCTTAGGATAAGTGCCATGGGATCTTTAATGACCTCAGACAGTCAGGACAACTGTTTAACGTCCCAGCCGAAAGATGGCACCCTACACAGAGCAGTGTCCCCAATCGCTGCCCTGGGGAATTGGGATATTTTTTAGACCAGAGGAAAGAGTGCTTCCTACTGGCCCTCCAACACCACTTCCAGCAGCATCTGGTCTCCCATCCAGGGACCAACCAGGACCAACCCTGCTTAGCTTCAGAAGCAAGCCAGCAGTGGGAGGCAGGGTAGTATGCTGCAACCAGGACCAACCCTGCTTAGCTTCAGAAGCAAGCCAGCAGTGGGAGGCAGGGTGGTATGCTGCAACCAGGACCAACCATGCTTAGCTTCAGAAGCAAGCCAGCAGTGGGAGGCAGGGTGGTATGCTGCAACCAGGACCAACCCTGCTTAGCTTCAGAAGCAAGCCAGCAGTGGGAGGCAGGGTGGTATGCTGCAACCAGGACCAACCATGCTTAGCTTCAGAAGCAAGCCAGCAGTGGGAGGCAGGGTGGTATGCTGCAACCAGGACCAACCCTGCTTAGCTTCAGAAGCAAGCCAGCAGTGGGAGGCAGGGTGGTATGCTGCAACCAGGACCAACCCTGCTTAGCTTCAGAAGCAAGCCAGCAGTGGGAGGCAGGGTGGTATGCTGCAACCAGGACCAACCCTGCTTAGCTTCAGAAGCAAGCCAGCAGTGGGAGGCAGGGTGGTATGCTGCAACCAGGACCAACCCTGCTTAGCTTCAGAAGCAAGCCAGCAGTGGGAGGCAGGGTGGTATGCTGTAACCAGGACCAACCCTGCTTAGCTTCAGAAGCAAGCCAGCAGTGGGAGGCAGGGTGGTATGCTGCAACCAGGACCAACCCTGCTTAGCTTCAGAAGCAAGCCAGCAGTGGGAGGCAGGGTGGTATGCTGCAACCAGGACCAACCCTGCTTAGCTTCAGAAGCAAGCCAGCAGTGGGAGGCAGGGTGGTATGCTGCTGGCAATAACAACAACTATAAGGAAGAAAATATGACTGTAAAATAGTGTACATATTATTAACAAATGTGTATATTTCATTATTTGTACGTGTTTGTAAGCACTATAAGCATTACAATTTTAAACAATTGACATGAAAGAAGTAAAGTAACATTTATA
Source organism: Oncorhynchus tshawytscha (assembly GCF_018296145.1). Classification (NCBI taxonomy): domain Eukaryota; kingdom Metazoa; phylum Chordata; class Actinopteri; order Salmoniformes; family Salmonidae; genus Oncorhynchus; species Oncorhynchus tshawytscha. Next base: position 152,453 of record NW_024609499.1, read on the forward strand.
CACATTTACAATGTTTTTTTCATCAAAGTTTAGTCAACATAAATACTTAAGCAAACAAGTTGTTTTCTGTAGGCTTTGTAAGACAGCCATTTGCAATATGCAAGCATATTTAAAAAAAAGAAGATTTTTTTCCCAGCAATAGTGGGTGTAGTAGTAAGAGCCACCGTGATATGACTATCAAGGTTGTTCAAGTAGTTAGCAGAATAGAATAATTGAGAAATTTAACAAGGTCGTTCCCTCTGAAGACTGATTTTACATGGTGCATGATGTTTGAAAGGTTCAGTCATCTGTAAATGTTCTTATGTGTACAATAACAATTTCATGGACTGTGTCATTACTGAGGGACTGACATAGTATAGAGTATAGGCAGTTCATAATCCATTTAATGCATTCTAATGATGTTGTCATGGTTCCACCTGTCAGCAGAGGGCGGCAGAGACCGTCCTGGTGACAACCACACTCTAGTGTGTCCTATTTACTCATAATGATTTCCCTGTTAAGGTAGCTGTGTTTTCTGTTGGTGTTTGCAGAAGCTGGAAGAGTTTTTTCCCAGTGTTACTGTGATCCTTTGTTTACTGTTTCTCAGTGAAGTATTATGTTGATTCTTAATCACTGATTCCTCGTATGGTCTCTTCTCTGCGCCTGGGTCCAAGCTCACCATGACACAGAAGTCAAATAGAGTCTTACGTCTTTGTTATTTTACCACAGAAAAAAATGCCTGTGACAAAGAGAAATGGCAACATTTTTCAACTTCATATTCCTCTCCAGCACCAACCCAACATCAACATCTGTGAAAATGGTTCTGTTTTGTCGTAAAAATAGAGGAAGAAATTGTTTCCAATGACATTGATAAAATCACAGGATGCACACTGATGATGTCACTCTCTCTAAACAGTCCATAGGCTTACATCTGCAATAGCCAACTCTCTCTTAAATAACAACTGTACTTACAATGAGAGACAGAACCGTACAGCTGATAGTCAACTAATGTTTTATATGGTCTTTAACAGCTGACTATGACTGCCGCTCTCCACTGACTTCTACATATATTTTAAGTTTTCTATATTGTAGACTGTAGAATGCAAGTGTCATTAAAACTGACCATGGCCATTTACCGTGGCAAATTAAGGGGATGAATCATATTATTCCAGCCACTAGACGGCACTTGAAATTAAACCATGAAAAAACTTTGAAGTTATTCTTGAAGCACAGACAGAGGGTGAAAGTTGGCCTTGATGGAAAAAGACCTTGAGAGACATACTACCTGGTAACACTGGAGGGCAGTCAAAGAACAGTAGACATTAACTCTTATCTCCTCTCACAATTTACAGGACAGGATGTTCAGAAATGTCCTTTAGCATTACTACTAACAGCATGAACATAGGTTTTGCTTGTGACTCTCAGTGACGACCATAAAGGTCGACCTGGGTATGGCTCACTTTGGGGTCCAGAATGTTAAACCTCTTATCGGGAGCATTATGAATGACGAAACACAAATAGTTCATATTAATTTCATAATTACAGGTAACAAAAATACAAATGCAACATGTAAAGTGCTGGTCCCATGTTTAATGAGCTGAAATAAAAGATCCCAAAAATGTACATTAAATTCTCTGGCAACAGCTCTGGTGGACATTCCTGCAGTCAGCATGCCAATTGCACCCTCCTCAAAACTTGAGACATCTGTGGCATTGTGTTGTTTGACAAAATTCCATATTTTAGTGGCCTTTTATTGTCCCCAGCACAAGGTGCACCTGTGATATGCCACACCTGTTCGGTGGATGGATTATATTGGCAAAAGAGAAATGCTCACTAACAGGGATGTAAACAAATGTGTGCACTACATTTGAGAAAAATACAATTTTTGTGCTTATGGAAAATGTCTGGGATGTTTTATTTCAGCTCATGGGACCAACACTGAACATGTTGCATTCATCATTTTGTTCAGTATATACACATCTACTGTATAAGAATTTATTATGGGTTATTTCTGGGAAAAAAAATTCTGTAGTAAAATATGTTCATCATACAGTATTCAAAGGACTGTATATACTTATTCAAACCAGTTGTTTTCATATTTGTAATCAAGTATTATGCATTTAGTCTTTCATGTCTTTGAACTGTGAAAGGTTAATGTGCAACAGTAACATGCTCAAATGTTGTCTGTTGTTGGGGTCACCTGTCACATCTACTCCCGCTGACCCGTTCCGGCACTCAACATCGCACTCAACACCACTGGTCCTGGCAACCCATCTTTACGCACACCTGGCAACCCATCTTTACGCACACCTGTGTCTCATCATCAGTCACACCTGGACCAGTGATGACAACTTAGCAATTTTGTTGCTAGATTTAGCAACTTTTCAGACTACCCTGGCAACTTCTTTTCAAACAGCACCTAGCAACAAATGTAGCTACTTTTAAAAATGTATTTTGAACTTTTGGCAAATTTTGAAAAGTGACTCAAATGCTAAAATGCATGCACTTTGCCTCTAAATGACATACAACGATTTTCTCGGTCACACACTCAGTCACAACATACGTGCCTGGCTGAAAAAATGCATTGTGAGTGACGTCAGCAGCAGGCGCTCAGCTCGTGCACCGGCAGCAGCCGGCCAGCAGCAATTTCCGCAAATTACAAGTCATTGTTGGCTGACAACAGCAGCAATAGTACGGGTTCGACGAGCCAAACCCAATGAATATAGTTGGTCATGAATGTTTGATCTTGAACAGAACTTACAACATCAATCAACATGTCTCAATCAAAATTGTACAGCCAGAAGTACAGAAAAGAGTGGGAGTCCGTACCTGAACAAATGTCAAATCATATTTTTTTCAGAGATGGCCAGTCAATTTGAGTAACTTTATTATGTATTCCACATAATGACGCAGTTTTACGTTATCACGCAATGACATCACAATGTCATTAAGCAACTTTTAGCAACAAATCAACCTGCCTCTAGCAACTTACCCTGAAAAGTAGTTGGCAACACTGACCTGGACTTCATTACTCCATTGATTACTTACCGTTTATTTTCTTTTGTCATAAGGGAGTATTGTTTGTGTTTCCATGTCAGACGCTTCTCTAGATTTGTATTGTTCCATGTTTTGCATTTGGCACCCAGCTCTTTGTCTCAAGAGTCCAGTCTGCCTTTCACAGCCCTTATTGTAAAGACAACATTGTAAAGACAAGTCCTTTTTCCAAAATTGATTTAGGTACATTTTTGTGAAGGGGTATGAGAGTTGTGATATGGGTCATTTAATAGTACAATCATTTAAGGGATCAATACATTTCTATGTTGCTTCCCCAGTATCTGCATGAACCACCAGGCCAAGTGTTTTGGTTGACCCTGCTGGACAGAAAGAGGAGGAGGAATCGGAACACGCTGTATTCAGGTCTTAGTTATTCCATTGTACTGGATCTAATACATATTAACATTTTACATTCATACATTCATAAGTGTAATAATTTTTTATGACATACTGTGAAAATTCTCTTGGCTGCTGGCTCTGTCACATTCAGACATGTGCAGAGCAGGCTGAAAGGGGAAGAGTAGCTCTTGACTTGAACCACAGCGGCTTTCTGTAAAGAGAGAGTCATCCAAAAGGCAAAGACACACCCCTTGACTTTCAGTTGGCATTGTTGACCTGTATGTATTCTCTCCTGATTGGCTCTGTGGTGCACAGTCTGGCAGTCTGACTAAAGTGCCAGAGGTATGAGGAGAGACATCCTCCTTTGTATTTATGGGAATTTATATTTCCTAACACTTTGGATCCTATTCTTGGACAGTTAGAAGACACAATGCATCAATGCAAAATGACTAATTACTGTACATGAGTAACCTCAACCTTGTGGGTCTGTGGGTGTTTGGGCCAATACAGTGCCAACTTAATTCTACCACTGACTAGTCTCATTCCCCTATGAACGGGGACACAGGGCAATAGTTTTTAATCTAAACCAGACCTTCTTTACTGGAGTACACTAAACCCTAATTGGGGCTCTTTTCTTGACACACAACAGCAGTTTACCAGATAAGAAGTGAAGAAGATCAAAAAGTAGATTGTTGTAAGTGTGTATTACATCCTGTGCTGGCCCCATTGTCATATCCATTCTGGATTCTGAGTGGTAAAAATTATAGCTGAAAAATGCCTCTTTGTATGTGTTTACTGTATGTGGGAATGTCTTATGTCCGTCCTACATGTAGTGTTGGTACATGGAATATTCATCAACTGCATACATCATAAATTGCTATTGCAAATAGAAGTATTATGTTCAACAACTGACATTTTCAGATATTATTTTGACAAACACACTTTAACACACTTTGGTGATTACAATTCATTCTCTCTTGTTCTAAATTTGGTTGGCACTGTCATCTGTGATATGACTTTATTTAAGTACCTACTGATGAAACTGTGACTTAATAGTTATTTCTTAAAGTCTACAAACGCTCTACATTTATTCAGTCTGTGAGGGTTGGGTCCTGTATGCTACTTTTATTCAGTCTGTGATAGGGTTGGGTCCTATATGCTACATTTATTCAGTCTGTGATAGGGTTGGGTCCTATATGCTACATTTATTCAGTCTGTGATAGGGTTGGGTCCTATATGCTACTTTTATTCAGTCTGTGATAGGGTTGGGTCCTATATGCTACATTTATTCAGTCTGTGATAGGGTTGGGTCCTATATGCTACATTTATTCAGTCTGTGATAGGGTTGGGTCCTATATGCTACATTTATTCAGTCTGTGATAGGGTTGGGTCCTATATGCTACATTTATTCAGTCTGTGATAGGGTTGGGTCCTATATGCTACATTTATTCAGTCTGTGATAGGGTTGGGTCCTATATGCTACTTTTATTCAGTCTGTGATAGGGTTGGGTCCTATATGCTACATTTATTCAGTCTGTGATAGGGTTGGGTCCTATATGCTACATTTATTCAGTCTGTGATAGGGTTGGGTCCTATATGCTACATTTATTCAGTCTGTGATAGGGTTGGGTCCTATATGCTACATTTATTCAGTCTGTGATAGGGTTGGGTCCTATATGCTACTTTTATTCAGTCTGTGATAGGGTTGGGTCCTATATGCTACTTTTATTCAGTCTGTGATAGGGTTGGGTCCTATATGCTACATTTATTCAGTCTGTGATAGGGTTGGGTCCTATATGCTACATTTATTCAGTCTGTGATAGGGTTGGGTCCTATATGCTACATTTATTCAGTCTGTGATAGGGTTGGGTCCTATATGCTACTTTTATTCAGTCTGTGATAGGGTTGGGTCCTATATGCTACTTTTATTCAGTCTGTGATAGGGTTGGGTCCTATATGCTACTTTTATTCAGTCTGTGATAGGGTTGGGTCCTATATGCTACTTTTATTCAGTCTGTGATAGGGTTGGGTCCTATATGCTACTTTTATTCAGTCTGTGATAGGGTTGGGTCCTATATGCTACTTTTATTCAGTCTGTGATAGGGTTGGGTCCTATATGCTACTTTTATTCAGTCTGTGATAGGGTTGGGTCCTATATGCTACTTTTATTCAGTCTGTGATAGGGTTGGGTCCTATATGCTACATTTATTCAGTCTGTGATAGGGTTGGGTCCTATATGCTACATTTATTCAGTCTGTGATAGGGTTGGGTCCTATATGCTACATTTATTCAGTCTGTGATAGGGTTGGGTCCTATATGCTACATTTATTCAGTCTGTGATAGGGTTGGGTCCTATATGCTACTTTTATTCAGTCTGTGATAGGGTTGGGTCCTATATGCTACTTTTATTCAGTCTGTGATAGGGTTGGGTCCTATATGCTACATTTATTCAGTCTGTGATAGGGTTGGGTCCTATATGCTACATTTATTCAGTCTGTGATAGGGTTGGGTCCTATATGCTACTTTTATTCAGTCTGTGATAGGGTTGGGTCCTATATGCTACTTTTATTCAGTCTGTGATAGGGTTGGGTCCTATATGCTACTTTTATTCAGTCTGTGATAGGGTTGGGTCCTATATGCTACTTTTATTCAGTCTGTGATAGGGTTGGGTCCTATATGCTACATTTATTCAGTCTGTGATAGGGTTGGGTCCTATATGCTACATTTATTCAGTCTGTGATAGGGTTGGGTCCTATATGCTACATTTATTCAGTCTGTGATAGGGTTGGGTCCTATATGCTACTTTTATTCAGTCTGTGATAGGGTTGGGTCCTATATGCTACTTTTATTCAGTCTGTGATAGGGTTGGGTCCTATATGCTACTTTTATTCAGTCTGTGATAGGGTTGGGTCCTATATGCTACTTTTATTCATGTCCTGTAATGGTTCAGTGCCTATAATTTAGGCTGTGTGTAGAATGGGGCATAAAGGAAATGGTCTCTAATAGATTATAGTGAGAAGGAAAACAGCATTCAAATGGCTTTATTAGTCAGCCGGCCCGCCTGGTTCCTTGTGCGGGATTAATTATTGTGAGCGTCTGTTTGGTGTACTTGTGTGCACGTCTATGGGTTTCGTGTTTTCCCATTTTTGTGGGTTTTCCTGGACAGTTTAAATCCCCCTGTTTGGGGCGTTTGTTTGTTCATTACGCCCTGTGTTTTTGTGAGGGTTGGCTTATGTTCGCCGTTTCTCAGTGCATTAAAATAGCTCTCCCCTGAACTCTCTGCTTCCTGCGCCTGACTCCTCACCCACTACACTCAGATCGTTACCACCATGCAGCAGGACACCTTCAGCTGTGGGGTCCTTCTAATGGAGGTTTGATGGTTATATTTTCAATAATGAATGGTTAGCTGTTTATGTGACAATTAGGTCAAAAACCATATTTTATTGCAGAGAACTTCCCCAACATCCCCTCCCAAATTATATAGAACCTTCACAAAAACACATGGAGCAACTGCGAAAAGAAATGTCTGAGGATATACTAAAAACGTATGGTATGTAATGACATTTATTCAAAGTAAATGTACATTTGTGTTTTTCTGTAGTCGTGTGGGACAGCCATATGTTCAGTTCATGCCTATGATTTCACAGTTCAACAAAGCCAACAACTGCTTCATGTGTGCCACTGCTAAAGAATCTGGATGTGGCCCAAAGACTGACTAGGTTAGTCACTTTATTTAACAGGTTTATAATCTTTTGACAACAATGACGGCATGTAAGACAATTTATGATATAACACAATGGATGGCTGGCTAATTCGTCATTCTGCATTGATATTATTTATGTGTTACACTTTGTTTTGTTTTGATTGAAGGTTTTGCATGCCAACGGTGGTTCCATGTGCTGTGCCGAGGAATGAAGACAAAAGACTTCAACAGAGTAAAGAACACAAACTGGAAGTGCAGTCTTTGTTGTTGAAAATGTATACTATACCCCATCCACACTGAAGAGGCTCTGACATGTACATCAACCAGGGTTAATGTATGCTCTACCCCATCCACACTGAAGAGGCTCTGACATGTACATCAACCAGGGTTAATGTATGCTCTACCCCATCCACACTGAAGAGGCTCTGACATGTACATCAACCAGGGTTAATGTATGCTCTACCCCATCCACACTGAAGAGGCTCTGACATGTACATCAACCAGGGTTAATGTATACTATACCCCATCCACAATGAAGAGGCTCTGACATGTACATCAACCAGGGTTAATGTATACTATACCCCATCCACACTGAAGAGGCTCTGACATGTACATCAACCAGGGTTAATGTATGCTCTACCCCATCCACACTGAAGAGGCTCTGACATGTACATCAACCAGGGTTAATGTATGCTCTACCCCATCCACACTGAAGAGGCTCTGATATGTACATCAACCCGGGTTAATGTATGCTCTACCCCATCCACACTGAAGAGGCTCTGACATGTACATCAACCAGGGTTAATGTATGCTCTACCCCATCCACACTGAAGAGGCTCTGACATGTACATCAACCAGGGTTAATGTATGCTATACCCCATCCACACTGAAGAGGCTCTGACATGTACATCAACCCGGGTTAATGTATGCTCTACCCCATCCACACTGAAGAGGCTCTGACATGTACATCAACCAGGGTTAATGTATGCTCTACCCCATCCACACTGAAGAGGCTCTGACATGTACATCAACCAGGGTTAATGTATGCTATACCCCATCCACACTGAAGAGGCTCTGACATGTACATCAACCCGGGTTAATGTATGCTCTACCCCATCCACACTGAAGAGGCTCTGACATGTACATCAACCAGGGTTAATGTATGCTATACCCCATCCACACTGAAGAGGCTCTGACATGTACATCAACCAGGGTTAATGTATACTATACCCCATCCACACTGAAGAGGCTCTGACATGTACATCAACCAGGGTTAATGTATACTATTCCCCATCCACACTGAAGAGGCTCTGACATGTACATCAACCAGGGTTAATGTATGCTCTACCCCATCCACACTGAAGAGGCTCTGACATGTACATCAACCAGGGTTAATGTATGCTCTACCCCATCCACACTGAAGAGGCTCTGACATGTACATCAACCAGGGTTAATGTATGCTCTACCCCATCCACACTGAAGAGGCTCTGACATGTACATCAACCAGGGTTAATGTATGCTCTACCCCATCCACACTGAAGAGGCTCTGACATGTACATCAACCAGGGTTAATGTATGCTCTACCCCATCCACACTGAAGAGGCTCTGACATGTACATCAACCAGGGTTAATGTATGCTCTACCCCATCCACACTGAAGAGGCTCTGATATGTACATCAACCAGGGTTAATGTATACTATACCCCATCCACACTGAAGAGGCTCTGATATGTACATCAACCAGGGTTAATGTATGCTATTCCCCATCCACACTGAAGAGGCTCTGATATGTACATCAACCAGGGTTAATGTCTGCTATACCCCATCCACACTGAAGAGGCTCTGACATGTACATCAACCAGGGTTAATGTATGCTCTACCCCATCCACAATGAAGAGGCTCTGACATGTACATCAACCAGGGTTAATGTATGCTCTACCCCATCCACACTGAAGAGGCTCTGACATGTACATCAACCAGGGTTAATGTATACTATTCCCCATCCACACTGAAGAGGCTCTGACATGTACATCAACCAGGGTTAATGTATGCTATTCCCCATCCACACTGAAGAGGCTCTGACATGTACATCAACCAGGGTTAATGTATACTATACCCCATCCACACTGAAGAGGCTCTGACATGTACATCAACCAGGGTTAATGTATGCTCTACCCCATCCACACTGAAGAGGCTCTGACATGTACATCAACCAGGGTTAATGTATGCTCTACCCCATCCACACTGAAGAGGCTCTGACATGTACATCAACCAGGGTTAATGTATACTATACCCCATCCACACTGAAGAGGCTCTGACATGTACATCAACCAGGGTTAATGTATGCTATACCCCATCCACACTGAAGAGGCTCTGATATGTACATCAACCAGGGTTAATGTATGCTATACCCCATCCACACTGAAGAGGCTCTGACATGTACATCAACCAGGGTTAATGTATGCTCTACCCCATCCACAATGAAGAGGCTCTGACATGTACATCAACCAGGGTTAATGTATGCTCTACCCCATCCACACTGAAGAGGCTCTGACATGTACATCAACCAGGGTTAATGTATACTATTCCCCATCCACACTGAAGAGGCTCTGACATGTACATCAACCAGGGTTAATGTATGCTATTCCCCATCCACACTGAAGAGGCTCTGACATGTACATCAACCAGGGTTAATGTATACTATACCCCATCCACAATGAAGAGGCTCTGATATGTACATCAACCAGGGTTAATGTATGCTCTACCCCATCCACACTGAAGAGGCTCTGAAATGTACATCAACCAGGGTTAATGTATGCTCTACCCCATCCACACTGAAGAGGCTCTGACATGTACATCAACCAGGGTTAATGTATGCTCTACCCCATCCACACTGAAGAGGCTCTGACATGTACATCAACCAGGGTTAATGTATGCTCTACCCCATCCACACTGAAGAGGCTCTGACATGTACATCAACCAGGGTTAATGTATGCTATACCCCATCCACACTGAAGAGGCTCTGACATGTACATCAACCAGGGTTAATGTATGCTATTCCCCATCCACACTGAAGAGGCTCTGACATGTATATCAACCAGGGTTAATGTATGCTATACCCCATCCACACTGAAGAGGCTCTGACATGTACATCAACCAGGGTTAATGTATGCTCTACCCCATCCACACTGAAGAGGCTCTGACATGTACATCAACCAGGGTTAATGTATGCTATTCCCCATCCACACTGAAGAGGCTCTGACATGTATATCAACCAGGGTTAATGTATGCTCTACCCCATCCACACTGAAGAGGCTCTGACATGTATATCAACCAGGGTTAATGTATGCTGTACCCCATCCACACTGAAGAGGCTCTGACATGTACATCAACCAGGGTTAATGTATGCTATTCCCCATCCACACTGAAGAGGCTCTGACATGTACATCAACCAGGGTTAATGTATGCTATACCCCATCCACACTGAAGAGGCTCTGACATGTACATCAACCAGGGTTAATGTATGCTCTACCCCATGCACACTGAAGAGGCTCTGAAATGTACATCAACCAGGATTAATGTATGCTATACCCCATCCACACTGAAGAGGCTCTGACATGTACATCAACCAGGGTTAATGTATACTATACCCCATCCACACTGAAGAGGCTCTGATATGTACATCAACCAGGGTTAATGTCTGCTCTACCCCATCCACACTGAAGAGGCTCTGACATGTACATCAACCAGGGTTAATGTATGCTCTACCCCATCCACACTGAAGAGGCTCTGATATGTACATCAACCAGGGTTAATGTATGCTCTACCCCATCCACAATGAAGAGGCTCTGACATGTACATCAACCAGGGTTAATGTATGCTATTCCCCATCCACACTGAAGAGGCTCTGACATGTACATCAACCAGGGTTAATGTATGCTGTACCCCATCCACACTGAAGAGGCTCTGATATGTACATCAACCAGGGTTAATGTATGCTATACCCCATCCACACTGAAGAGGCTCTGACATGTACATCAACCAGGGTTAATGTATACTATACCCCATCCACACTGAAGAGGCTCTGATATGTACATCAACCAGGGTTAATGTATGCTCTACCCCATCCACAATGAAGAGGCTCTGATATGTACATCAACCAGGGTTAATGTATGCTATTCCCCATCCACACTGAAGAGGCTCTGATATGTACATCAACCAGGGTTAATGTATGCTATACCCCATCCACACTGAAGAGGCTCTGACATGTACATCAACCAGGGTTAATGTATGCTATACCCCATCCACACTGAAGAGGCTCTGATATGTACATCAACCAGGGTTAATGTATGCTATTCCCCATCCACACTGAAGAGGCTCTGATATGTACATCAACCAGGGTTAATGTATGCTCTACCCCATCCACACTGAAGAGGCTCTGACATGTACATCAACCAGGGTTAATGTATGCTATACCCCATCCACAATGAAGAGGCTCTGATATGTACATCAACCAGGGTTAATGTATGCTATTCCCCATCCACAATGAAGAGGCTCTGATATGTACATCAACCAGGGTTAATGTATGCTATTCCCCATCCACAATGAAGAGGCTCTGATATGTACATCAACCAGGGTTAATGTCTGCTCTACCCCATCCACACTGAAGAGGCTCTGACATGTACATCAACCAGGGTTAATGTATGCTCTACCCCATCCACACTGAAGAGGCTCTGATATGTACATCAACCAGGGTTAATGTATGCTCTACCCCATCCACAATGAAGAGGCTCTGACATGTACATCAACCAGGGTTAATGTATGCTATTCCCCATCCACACTGAAGAGGCTCTGACATGTACATCAACCAGGGTTAATGTATGCTGTACCCCATCCACACTGAAGAGGCTCTGATATGTACATCAACCAGGGTTAATGTATGCTCTACCCCATCCACACTGAAGAGGCTCTGACATGTACATCAACCAGGGTTAATGTATGCTGTACCCCATCCACACTGAAGAGGCTCTGACATGTACATCAACCAGGGTTAATGTATACTATTCCCCATCCACACTGAAGAGGCTCTGATATGTACATCAACCAGGGTTAATGTCTGCTCTACCCCATCCACACTGAAGAGGCTCTGATATGTACATCAACCAGGGTTAATGTATGCTCTACCCCATCCACACTGAAGAGGCTCTGACATGTACATCAACCAGGGTTAATGTATGCTCTACCCCATCCACACTGAAGAGGCTCTGACATGTACATCAACCAGGGTTAATGTATGCTCTACCCCATCCACACTGAAGAGGCTCTGACATGTACATCAACCAGGGTTAATGTATGCTCTACCCCATCCACACTGAAGAGGCTCTGACATGTACATCAACCAGGGTTAATGTATGCTCTACCCCATCCACAATGAAGAGGCTCTGACATGTACATCAACCAGGGTTAATGTATGCTCTACCCCATCCACACTGAAGAGGCTCTGACATGTACATCAACCAGGGTTAATGTATGCTATACCCCATCCACACTGAAGAGGCTCTGATATGTACATCAACCAGGGTTAATGTATGCTATTCCCCATCCACACTGAAGAGGCTCTGACATGTACATCAACCAGGGTTAATGTATGCTATACCCCATCCACACTGAAGAGGCTCTGATATGTACATCAACCAGGGTTAAAGAGAAAGTTAACACTGTGAAATGTTTTGTACTTATTTGAAGTAAAGTGTCTGTTGGCGGAGATCTTGGGTTGTGCCATGGCGGAGATCTTTGTGGGCTATACTCAGCCTTGTCTCAGGATGGTAAGTTGGTGGTTGAAGATATCCCTCTAGTGGTGTGGGGGCTGTGCTTTGGCAAAGTGGGTGGGGTTATATCCTTCCTGTTTGGCCCTGTCCGGGGGTGTCCTCGGACGGGGCCACAGTGTCTCCTGACCCCTCCTGTCTCAGCCTCCAGTATTTATGCTGCAGTAGTTTGTGTCGGGAGGCTAGGGTCAGTTTGTTATATCTGGAGTACTTCTCCTGTCCTATTCGGTGTCCTGTGTGAATCTAAGTGTGCGTTCTCTAATTCTCTCCTTCTCTCTTTCTTTCTCTCTCTCGGAGGACCTGAGCCCTAGGACCATGCCCCAGGACTACCTGACATGATGACTCCTTACTGTCCCCAGTCCATCTGACCGTGCTGCTGCTCCAGTTTCAACTGTTCTGCCTTATTATTACAACGACCATGCTGGTCATTTATGAACATTTGAACATCTTGGCCATGTTCTGTTATAATCTCCACCCGGCACAGCCAGAAGAGGACTGGCCACCCCACATAGCCTGGTTCCTCTCTAGGTTTCTTCCTAGGTTTTGGCCTTTCTAGGGAGTTTTCCTAGCCACCGTGATTCTACACCTGCATTGCGTGCTGTTTGGGGTTTTAGGCTGGGTTTCTGTACAGGACTTTGAGATATCAGCTGATGTACGAAGGGCTATATAAATACATTTGATTTGATTTGATTTGTGAGGCACAGCCTGTAAAAAAAAATCATATTTTTCTTGTGAAATTATTTTTTGCCTTCTCTCTGACTCGCTCACAAAATATAGTACATTCATTGCAGAAATATTATTTAATACTCTTTTGCTGTATTACTTTGTTTTTGAATTAGTGTTGTTGCTTGTACCAGGGCGCATTTATGCATTTGTTGACATGCATCCAAGGATACCTTGACTTGCATTGCATACTCTCACTGCAGAAACATTTTCTCATGAAAACGTGTGACTTATAGTTAGAGAAAATGATTTGTGCAACCGTGCCCTTCTACAAGCAGGAAACCAGTTGTGGAAGAACCAGAAATGTAGCATGTCTGTTTGTTATTAAGCCTAGAAAATTACTCTGTCAATTATCTTGTCATCTTTTTGGCTAACCACATTGGAACACTAATCTTTAAAGACATGAACTGGCAGAACAGGTTTAAGCTAAGTATTGTGTCATTGTTTTCAGGAAGGTCTACCAATGGCAAGGACGGGAGAGGTGACAGGAGAGACAGGATGAGGGACAGGAGGGGTGTTGGGAGAGACAGGAGAGGTGATAGGAGAGACGGGATGGGGGACAGGAGGGGTAATGGGAGAGACAGGAGAGGTGATAGGAGAGACGGGATGGGGGACAGGAGGGGTAATGGGAGAGACAGGAGAGGTGATAGGAGAGACAGGATGAGGGACAGGAGAGGTGATAGGAGAGACAGGATGGGGGACAGGAGAGGTAATGGGAGAGACAGGAGAGGTGATAGGAGAGACAGGATGAGGGACAGGAGAGGTGATAGGAGAGACAGGATGGGGGACAGGAGGGGTAATGGGAGAGACAGGAGAGGTGACAGGAAAGACAGGATGAGGGACAGGAGAGGTGATAGGAGAGACGGGATGGGGGACAGGAGGGGTGATAAAAGAGACAGGAGAGGTGACAGGAAAGACAGGATGAGGGACAGGAGGGGTGATGGGAGAGACAGGAGAGGTGATAGGAGAGACAGGTTGAGAGACAGGAGGGTAATGGGAGAGACAGGATGTGGGACAGGAGGGTGATAGGAGAGACAGGTTGAGAGACAGGAGAGGTGATAGGAGAGACAGGATGGGGACAGGAGGGTAATGGGAGAGACAGGAGAGGTGATAGGAGAGACAGGATGAGAGACAGGAGGGGTAATGGGAGAGACAGGAGAGGTGATAGGAGAGACGGGATGGGGGACAGGAGGGGTAATGGGAGAGACAGGAAAGGTGATAGGAGAGACGGGATGGGGGACAGGAGGGGTAATGGGAGAGACAGGAGAGGTGATAGGAGAGACAGGATGAGGGACAGGAGGGGTGATGGGAGAGACAGGATGTGGGACAGGAGGGGTGATAGGAGAGACGGGATGTGGGACAGGAGGGGTGATAGGAGAGACGGGATGGGGGACAGGAGGGGTGATAAAAGAGACAGGAGAGGTGATAAGAGAGACAGGATGGGGGACAGGAGGGGTGATGGGAGAGACAGGAGAGGTGATAGGAGAGACGGGAGGGGTAATGGGAGAGACAGGAGAGGTGATAGGAGAGACGGGATGAGAGACAGGGGGGTGATAAAAGAGACAGGAGAGGTGACAGGAAAGACAGGATGAGGGACAGGAGGGGTGATGGGAGAGACAGGAGAGGTGATAGGAGAGACAGGTTGAGAGACAGGAGGGGTGATAGGAGAGACAGGATGGGGGACAGGAGGGGTGATAAAAGAGACAGGAGAGGTGATAAGAGAGACAGGATGGGGGACAGGAGGGGTGATGGGAGAGACAGGAGAGGTGATAAGAGAGACAGGATGGGGGACAGGAGGGGTGATGGGAGAGACAGGATGTGGGACAGGAGGGGTGATGGGAGAGACAGGAGAGGTGATAGGAGAGACAGGTTGAGAGACAGGAGGGGTAATGGGAGAGACAGGAGAGGTGATAGGAGAGACAGGATGGGGGACAGGAGGGGTAATGGGAGAGACAGGAGAGGTGATAGGAGAGACGGGATGGGGGACAGGAGGGGTAATGGGAGAGACAGGAGAGGTGATAGGAGAGACGGGATGGGGACAGGAGGGGTAATGGGAGAGACAGGAGAGGTGACAGGAAAGACAGGATGAGGGACAGGAGGGGTGATGGGAGAGACAGGAGAGGTGATAGGAGAGACAGGTTGAGAGACAGGAGGGGTAATGGGAGAGGCAGGAGAGGTGATAGGAGAGACGGGATGGGGGACAGGAGGGGTGATAAAAGAGACAGGAGAGGTGATAAGAGAGACAGGATGGGGGACAGGAGGGGTGATGGGAGAGACAGGATGTGGGACAGGAGGGGTGATGGGAGAGACAGGAGAGGTGATAGGAGAGACAGCAGGGGTGAGAGGAGAGACAGGAGGGGTGAGAGGAGAGACAGGAGAGGTGATAGGAGAGACAGCAGGGGTGAGAGGAGAGACAGGGGGTGAGAGGAGAGACAGGGGGTGAGAGGAGAGACAGGAGGGGTGATGGGAGAGACAGGAGAGGTGATAGGAGAGACAGCAGGGGTGAGAGGAGAGACAGGAGGGGTGAGAGGAGAGACAGGAGAGGTGATAGGAGAGACAGCAGGGGTGAGAGGAGAGACAGGGGGTGAGAGGAGAGACAGGGGGTGAGAGGAGCGAAAAGGGGGTGATATATGGGACAGGAGGGGTGATAGGAGAGACAGAAGGGGTGATAGGATAGACAGGAGGGGTGATAGGAGAGACAGGAGGGGTGATAGGAGAGACAAGAGGGGTGATAGGAGAGACAGGAGGGGTGAGAAGAGAGACAGGGGGTGAGAGGAGACACAGAAGGGGTGAGAGGAGAGACAGGGGGTGAGAGGAGAGACAGAAGGGGTGAGAAGAGAGACAGGGGGTGAGAGGAGAGACAGGGGGTGAGTAGAGACACGGGGGTGATAGGAGAGACAGGAGGGGTGATAGGAGAGACAGGAGGGGTGAGAAGAGAGACAGGGGGTGAGAGGAGAGACTGGAGGGGTGAGAGGAGAGACAGAAGGGGTGATAGGAGGGACAGGAGGGGTGGTAGGAGAGACAGAAGGGGTGATAGGAGAGACAGGAGGGGTAGTAGGAGAGACCGGAGGGGTAGTAGGAGAGACCGGAGGGGTGAGAAGAGAGACAGGAGGGGTGAGAGGAGAGACAGGGGGTGAGAGGAGAGACAGGAGGGGTGAGAAGAGAGACGGGGGTGAGAGGAGAGACAGGGGGGGTGAGAGGAGAGACACGGGGGTGAGAGGAGAGACACGGGGGGTGAGAGGAGAGACAGGAGGGGTGATAGGTAAGACTGGAGGGGTGATAGGTAAGACTGGACGGGTGATAGGAGAGACAGGATGGGTGATAGGATTGACAGGAGGGGTGATAGGATAGACAGGAGGGGTGATAGGTAAGACAGGAGGGGTGATAGGATAGACAGGAGGGGTGATAGGTAAGACTGGAGGGGTGATAGGTAAGACTGGACGGGTGATAGGAAAGACAGGAGGGTGATAGGATAGACAGGAGGGGTGATAGGATAGACAGGAGGGTGATAGGATAGACAGGAGGGCGATAGGATAGGCAGGAGGGTGATAGGACAGACAGGAGGGTGATAGGAAGACAGGAGGGGTGATAGGATAGACAGGAGGGGTGATAGGATAGACAGGAGGGGTGATAGGATAGACAGGAGGGGTGATAGGATAGACAGGAGGGGTGATAGGATAGACAGGAGGGGTGATAGGTAAGACAGGAGGGTGATAGGATAGACAGGAGGGGTGATAGGTAAGACAGGAGGGGTGATAGGATAGACAGGAGGGGTGATAGGATAGACAGGAGGGGTGATAGGTAAGACAGGAGGGGTGATAGGATAGACAGGAGGGTGATAGGTAAGACTGGAGGGTGATAGGTAAGACTGGACGGGTGATAGGAGAGACAGGATGGGTAATAGGATAGACAGGAGGGGTGATAGGTAAGACAGGAGGGGTGATAGGTAAGACAGGAGGGGTGATAGGAAAGACAGGAGGGGTGATAGGATAGACAGGAGGGGTGATAGGATAGACAGGAGGGGTGATAGGATAGACAGGAGGGGTGATAGGATAGACAGGAGGGGTGATAGGATAGACAGGAGGGGTGATAGGTAAGACAGGAGGGTGATAGGATAGACAGGAGGGGGTGATAGGATAGACAGGAGGGGTGATAGGATAGACAGGAGGGTGATAGGATAGACAGGAGGGGTGATAGGATAGACAGGAGGGGTGATAGGTAAGACAGGAGGGGTGATAGGATAGACAGGAGGGGTGATAGGTAAGACAGGAGGGGTGATAGGATAGACAGGAGGGGGATAGGTAAGACAGGAGGGGTGATAGGTAAGACAGGAGGGGTGATAGGTAAGACAGGAGGGGTGATAGGATAGGCAGGAGGGGTGATAGGATAGACAGGAGGGTGATAGGATAGACAGGAGGGGTGATAGGATAGACAGGAGGGGTGATAGGATAGACAAGAGGGGTGATAGGATAGACAGGAGGGGTGATAGGATAGACAGGAGGGTGATAGGATAGACAGGAGGGGTGATAGGATAGACAGGAGGGTGATAGGATAGACAGGATGGGTGATAGGATAGACAGGAGGGGTGATAGGATAGACAGGAAGGGTGATAGGATAGACAGGAGAGGTGATAGGATAGACAGGAGAGGTGATAGGTAAGACAGGAGGGGTGATAGGTAAGACAGGAGGGGTGATAGGTAAGACTGGGCGGGTGATAGGATAGACAGGAGGGGTGATAGGTAAGACTGACGGGTGATAGGATAGACAGGAGGGGTGATAGGAAAGACAGGAGGGGTGATAGGATAGACAGGAGGGGTGATAGGAGAGACAGGAGGGGTGATAGGTAAGACAGGAGGGGTGATAGGTAAGACAGGAGGGGTGATAGGTAAGACAGGAGGGGTGATAGGATAGACAGGAGGGGTGATAGGTAAGACAGGAGGGGTGATAGGTAAGACTGGACGGGTGATAGGATAGACAGGAGGGGTGATAGGTAAGACTGGACGGGTGATATGATAGACAGGAGGGGTGATAGGTAAGACAGGAGGGTGATAGGTAAGACTGGACGGGTGATAGGATAGACAGGAGGGGTGATAGGTAAGACTGGACGGGTGATAGGATAGACAGGAGGGGTGATAGGTAAGACAGGAGGGGTGATAGGATAGACAGGAGGGGTGATAGGTAAGACAGGAGGGGTGATAGGATAGACAGGAGGGGTGATAGGTAAGACAGGAGGGGTGATAGGATAGACAGGAGGGGTGATAGGTAAGACAGGAGGGGTGATAGGATAGACAGGAGGGGTGATAGGATAGACAGGAGGGGTGATAGGATAGACAGGAGGGGTGATAGGATAGACAGGAGGGGTGATAGGAAAGACAGGAGGGGTGATAGGATAGACAGGAGGGGTGATAGGATAGACAGGAGGGGTGATAGGATTGACAGGAGGGGTGATAGGTAAGACAGGAGGGGTGATAGGATAGACAGGAGGGGTGATAGGATAGACAGGAGGGTGATAGGATAGACAGGAGGGGTGATAGGATAGACAGGAGGGGTGATAGGATAGACAGGAGGGGTGATAGGATAGACAGGAGGGGTGATAGGTAAGACAGGAGGGGTGATAGGATAGACAGGAGGGGTGATAGGATAGACAGGAGGGGTGATAGGTAAGACAGGAGGGGTGATAGGATAGACAGGAGGGGTGATAGGATAGACAGGAGGGGTGATAGGTAAGACTGGACGGGTGATAGGATAGACAGGAGGGGTGATAGGATAGACTGGAGGGGTGATAGGATAGACAGGGGGTGATAGGATAGACAGGAGGGGTGATAGGTAAGACAGGAGGGGTGATAGGATAGACAGGAGGGGTGATAGGATAGACTGGAGGGGTGATAGGTAAGACAGGAGGGGTGATAGGATAGACAGGAGGGTGATAGGATAGACAGGAGAGGTGATAGGATAGACAGGAGGGTGATAGGATAGACAGGAGGGGTGATAGGTAAGACAGGAGGGGTGATAGGATAGACAGGAGGGGTGATAGGATAGACAGGAGGGGTGATAGGATAGACAGGATGGGTGATAGGATAGACAGGAGGGGTGATAGGATAGACAGGATGGGTGATAGGATAGACAGGAGGGGTGATAGGATAGACAGGAGGGGTGATAGGATAGACAGGAGGGGTGATAGGATAGACAGGAGGGGTGATAGGATAGACAGGATGGGTGATAGGATAGACAGGAGGGGTGATAGGATAGACAGGAGGGGTGATAGGATAGACAGGAGGGGTGATAGGATAGACAGGAGGGGTGATAGGATTGACAGGAGGGGTGATAGGTAAGACAGGAGGGTGATAGGTAAGACAGGATGGGTGATAGGATAGACAGGAGGGTGATAGGATTGACAGGAGGGGTGATAGGTAAGACAGGAGGGGTGATAGGTAAGACAGGAGGGGTGATAGGTAAGACAGGAGGGGTGATAGGATAGACAGGAGGGGTGATAGGATAGACAGGAGGGTGATAGGTAAGACAGGAGGGGTGATAGGATAGACAGGAGGGGTGATAGGATAGACAGGATGGGTGATAGGATAGACAGGAGGGGTGATAGGATAGACAGGAGGGGTGATAGGTAAGACAGGATGGGTGATAGGATAGACAGGAGGGTGATAGGATTGACAGGAGGGGTGATAGGTAAGACAGGAGGGGTGATAGGTAAGACAGGAGGGGTGATAGGATAGACAGGAGGGGTGATAGGTAAGACAGGAGGGGTGATAGGATAGACAGGATGGGTGATAGGATAGACAGGAGGGTGATAGGATAGACAGGATGGGTGATAGGATAGACAGGATGGGTGATAGGATAGACAGGAGGGGTGATAGGACAGACAGGATGGGTGATAGGATAGACAGGATGGGTGATAGGATTGACAGGAGGGGTGATAGGATAGACAGGAGGGGTGATAGGATAGACAGGAGGGGTGATAGGATAGACAGGAGGGGTGATAGGTAAGACAGGAGGGGTGATAGGATAGACAGGAGGGGTGATAGGATAGACAGGAGGGGTGATAGGTAAGACAGGAGGGGTGATAGGATAGACAGGAGAGGTGATAGGATAGACAGGAGGGGTGATAGGATAGACAGGAGGGGTGATAGGATAGACAGGAGGGGTGATAGGTAAGACAGGAGGGGTGATAGGATAGACAGGAGGGGTGATAGGATAGACAGGAGGGGTGATAGGTAAGACAGGAGGGGTGATAGGATAGACAGGAGGGGTGATAGGATAGACAGGATGGGTGATAGGTAAGACAGGAGGGGTGATAGGATAGACAGGATGGGTGATAGGATAGACAGGAGGGGTGATAGGATAGACAGGATGGGTGATAGGATAGACAGGAGGGTGATAGGATAGACAGGAGGGGTGATAGGTAAGACAGGAGGGTGATAGGATAGACAGGAGGGGTGATAGGATAGACAGGAGGGGTGATAGGTAAGACAGGAGGGGTGATAGGTAAGACAGGAGGGGTGATAGGATAGACAGGAGGGGTGATAGGATAGACAGGAGGGGTGATAGGTAAGACAGGAGGGGTGATAGGTAAGACAGGAGGGGTGATAGGATAGACAGGAGGGGTGATAGGATAGACAGGAGGGTGATAGGTAAGACAGGAGGGGTGATAGGATAGACAGGAGGGGTGATAGGTAAGACAGGAGGGGTGATAGGATAGACAGGATGGGTGATAGGATTGACAGGAGGGGTGATAGGATAGACAGGAGGGGTGATAGGTAAGACTGGTCGGGTGATAGGTAAGACTGGACGGGTGATAGGAGAGACAGGAGGGTGATAGGATAGACAGGAGGGTGATAGGGAGGGCCAGAGGAGGGACAGGATAGATAATGGCAGGGACAGGAGATGTGAAATCACATGATTTCATGAGAAATATTTCTACAGTGAGGGTGTGTAATGCAAGTCGAGGTGTCCTTGGATGAATGTCAACAAGATGCCTACACCAACATTGTTAAAAACCCACACAAAGGTTCCATCTAACTGAAGTGTGGGGTAACATTAAATAAATGCTCCCCACTGCTGTACATCGTTATACATAGAATTTAAAGGAAAAAGCGCATTAGAAAAAACATCACCTATACCTTTCTATTTCAAATCATTTAGTTCAGTTCCCATCTTTGTTCACCAAAGGCTGCTCACCAGACAGATACACTTTGCTGTTCATGTTTGAAGTGAAGATCTGTCAGTCTCAAGCCCTGTGTGAGAGTACTAGTAGTAGTAGCAATAATAGTAATAGTAGTAGTAGTAGTAGTCATTTCTATACTCATGTAAGGATACTAAAGAGACAGTTTGAGAGTGGGTCTTCCCATGCTATGCTAGGCTATCGATAAACTTACACAAATGCTTGTCTTGCTTTGGCTGTAAAGCATCATTTCAAAATCTGAGATGAGAGTGTGATTAACAAAAGGCTAAGCTGTGTTTCACTATATTTCATGAATATTAATATTTTCGAGTAAGATTTTTTGTCCGTTGCGTTATGCTAATTAGTGTAGTTGATGACTTAGAATGGAGTGGATTAAATTCCTATAAAGCATTGGTCAGGGATGATTTTAACTGTAAAACTAACAGTAAGTAAGATTTGTATCGGGTATACCGTCCATATAATCTAATGTAGTGAAAGTTTAAGACAAAAGTATCTATGTTAGTGTTGGCGGCACTGGGTCACAGATCTAAGTAAGACATTTCGAGGTAAGTAAGTTTGGGTCTGTAATGACCCAAGGTATCTATGGCCATTACCAATGTAAACTATCTAACAGTAAGACCTAAAAGTAAAACTGGTTGATATACAGTAGCCGGAAAACGTAATATAGAAGGCGAAATAAAGTAAAGTAAGTTACGTTAGTCTAGGACTAACGGGAGTAAGTGAGATTAAGTATGATAACAGTAGAGTACACCCATAGAAAGTGAGAATACATATTAGAAAAGCAATATAGTAATTGAGTATGCATAACAGTAATTGAATAAACATGGGTGGTAAATCCTCAAAGGAGGTCCCGGAATTAACCGGGGATGAGAGGTAAATCTAATGGAGAAAAACTATGAATTTGAGAGACGTCTAGATGCAATTAAAATTAGAAATATTAGAATGAATGATAAAGTAGATACATAAGACATGTTTAGATAGTCAAGGGAAACAGCAGGTCGAGGGTTAAATACCTGGCTGTCTGAAGCCCGGAAAAGAAGGCAAGAAGGCAAGTGTAGAGAAAGAGAGAGAGAAAGTTTCAAGAAGGATATCAGCAGGGGAAAAATGATGTGCGTGTGAGATAGGTTTATTGACCAGTCAAAAGTCATAAGAAGCGGTAACTCGTATATGTGTGAGACCTAATAACTTGTCAAAAGTCACAATAGTAATTATTCCTACATTCTGAGAAGGAGAAAGAGAGACAGAGACGAGGAGAGCAAGATAGAGAGAGAGACAGAGAGCAAGATAGAGAGACAGAGAGCAAGACAGAGAGAGAGACAGAGACGAGGAGAGCAAGATAGAGAGAGAGACAGAGAGCAAGATAGAGAGAGAGAGAGCAAGATAGAGAGAGAGACAGAGAGCAAGATAGAGAGAGACAGAGCAAGACAGAGAGAGAGACAGAGATGAGGAGAGCAAGATAGAGAGAGAGACAGAGAGCAGGATAGAGAGAGAGACAGAGAGCAAGATAGAGAGACAGAGAGCAAGACAGAGAGAGAGACAGAGAGCAAGATAGAGAGAGAGACAGAGAGCAAGATAGAGAGAGAGAGAGCAAGACAGAGAGAGAGACAGAGACGAGGAGAGCAAGATAGAGAGAGAGACAGAGAGCAGGATAGAGAGAGAGACAGAGAGCAAGATAGAGAGACAGAGAGCAAGACAGAGAGAGAGACATAGAGCAGGATAGAGAGAGAGACAGAGAGCAGGACAGAGAGAGAGACAGAGAGCAAGATAGAGAGACAGAGAGCAAGACAGAGAGAGAGACAGAGAGCAAGATAGAGAGAGAGACAGAGAGCAAGACAGAGAGAGAGACAGGGACAAACACCAAATTGAGACTCTGCACGCAGAATTCTGCAAAAATATCCTCCGTGTACAACGTAGAACACCAAATAATGCATGCAGAGCAGAATTAGGCCGATACCCACTAATTATCAAAATCCAGAAAAGAGCTGTTAAATTCTACAACCACCTAAAAGGAAGCGATTCACAAACCTTCCATAACAAAGCCATCACCTACAGAGAGATGAACCTGGAGAAGAGTCCCTAAGCAAGCTGGTCCTGGGGCTCTGTTCACAAACACAAACACACACTACAGAGCCCCAGGACAGCAGCACAATTAGACCCAACCAAATCATGAGAAAACAAAAAGATAACTACTTAACACATTGGAAAGAATTAACAAAAAAACAGAGCAAACTAGAATGGTATTTGGCCCTACACAGAGAGTACACAGCGGCAGAATACCTGACCACTGTGACTGACCCAAAATTAAGGAAAGCCCTGACTATGTACAGACTCAGTGAGCATAGCCTTGCTATTGAGAAAGGCCGCCGTAGGCAGACATGGCTCTCAAGAGAAGACAGGCTATGTGCTCACTGCCCACAAAATGAGGTGGAAACTGAGCTGCACTTCCTAACCTCCTGCCCAATGTATGACCATATTAGAGAGACATATTTCCCTCAGATTACACAGATCCACAAAGAATTTGAAAACAAATCCAATTTTGAAAACTCCCATATCTACTGGGTGAAATTCCACAGTGTGCCATCACAGCAGCAAGATTTGTGACCTGTTGCCACGAGAAAAGGGCAACCAGTGAAGAACAAACACCATTGTAAATACAACCCATATTTATGCTTATTTATTTTATCTTGTGTCCTTTAGCCATTTGTACATTGTTAGAACACTGTATATATATATAATATGACATCTGTAATGTCTTTACTGTTTTGAAACTTCTGTATGTGTAATGTTTACTGTTAATTTTTGTTGTTTTTCACTTTATATATTCACTTTGTATGTTGTCTACCTCACTTGCTTTGGCAATGTTAACACATGTTTCCCATGCCAATAAAGCCCTTGAATTGAATTGAAATTGACAGAGAGCAGGATAGAGAGAGAGACATAGAGCAAGACAGAGAGAGAGACAGAGAGCAGGATAGAGAGAGAGACAGAGAGCAGAGGAGAGAGAGAGACAGAGCAAGATAGAGAGAGAGACAGAGAGCAAGATAGAGAGAGAGAGACAGAGAGCAGGATAGAGAGAGAGACATAGACAACGAGAGCGAGACAGAGAGCAGGATAGAGAGAGAGAGAGACAGAGAGCAGGATAGAGAGAGAGACATAGAGCAAGATAGAGAGAGAGACAGAGAGCAGGATAGAGAGAGAGACAGAGAGCAGGATAGAGAGAGAGACAGAGAGCAGGACAGAGAGAGAGACATAGAGCAAGATAGAGAGAGAGACATAGACAACGAGAGCGAGACAGAGAGCAGGATAGAGAGAGAGACAGAGAGCAGGATAGAGAGAGAGACAGAGAGCAGGATAGAGAGAGAGACAGAGACAACGAGAGCGGGAGCTGAGAGAAAGTTTCAAGCTAGACACAGGGATACCAAAGATGTTATGGTTAAAATGAGTGACAGATGTGGGATTTATTAAAGGAGTTCTACCTGTAACTGTTACTCCTGAATGATTTGATTGACCTAATTGAAGGCAGTATTTATTGAAACCAGAAGTAATAGCAGGGATTATGCCTATGTTTAATTAAAAATTGATAATGATGTTATTATTGGAGGAGAAGAAGTTGGGTTGTTTTTTCTACTTGTCCATGTTTTTAGTCCGAAAGGCTCCTCCACCCTTAGTGGGAAAGAGAATGGTGCTGGATTTATAAAGATTAAATAGAAGTAGTATTTTAAGAGTTTCCTGCGTCCCTGATTCTAGTACTCTCCTAAATTTTGTAAATTAGCTTTTCTTACATCTTAGTTCACCCAGATAGTTAGGGTGGTTTGGATTCCAAGTTTTATAATCCCTTAGGTAGTTAGCTGTTGTTAGCTGTGGATTATATTTAACACTATAAAGCTGTAGTTAGCTGTTGTTAGCTGTGGATTATATTTAACACTATAAAGCTGTAGTTAGCTGTTGTTAGTTGTGGATTATATTTAACACTATAAAGCTGTAGTTAGCTGTTGTTAGCTGTGGATTATATTTAACACTATAAAGCTGTAGTTGGCTGTTGTTAGCTGTGGATTATATTTAACACTATAAAGCTGTAGTTAGCTGTTGTTAGTTGTGGATTATATTTAACACTATAAAGCTGTAGTTAGCTGTTGTTAGCTGTGGATTATATTTAACACTATAAAGCTGTAGTTAGCTGTTGTTAGCTGTGGATTATATTTAACACTATAAAGCTGTAGTTAGCTGTTGTTAGTTGTGGATTATATTTAACACTATAAAGCTGTAGTTAGCTGTTGTTAGCTGTGGATTATATTTAACACTATAAAGCTGTAGTTAGCTGTTGTTAGCTGTGGATTATATTTAACACTATAAAGCTGTAGTTAGCTGTTGTTAGCTGTGGATTATATTTAACACTATAAAGCTGTAGTTAGCTGTTGTTAGTTGTGGATTATATTTAACACTATAAAGCTGTAGTTAGCTGTTGTTAGCTGTGGATTATATTTAACACTATAAAGCTGTAGTTAGCTGTTGTTAGCTGTGGATTATATTTAACACTATAAAGCTGTAGTTAGCTGTTGTTAGTTGTGGATTATATTTAACACTATAAAGCTGTAGTTAGCTGTTGTTAGTTGTGGATTATATTTAACACTATAAAGCTGTAGTTAGCTGTTGTTAGCTGTGGATTATATTTAACACTATAAAGCTGTAGTTAGCTGTTGTTAGTTGTGGATTATATTTAACACTATAAAGCTGTAGTTAGCTGTTGTTAGTTGTGGATTATATTTAACACTATAAAGCTGTAGTTAGCTGTTGTTAGCTGTGGATTATATTTAACACTATAAAGCTGTAGTTAGCTGTTGTTAGTTGTGGATTATATTTAACACTATAAAGCTGTAGTTAGCTGTTGTTAGTTGTGGATTATATTTAACACTATAAAGCTGTAGTTAGCTGTTGTTAGCTGTGGATTATATTTAACACTATAAAGCTGTAGTTAGCTGTTGTTAGTTGTGGATTATATTTAACACTATAAAGCTGTAGTTAGCTGTTGTTAGTTGTGGATTATATTTAACACTATAAAGCTGTAGTTAGCTGTTGTTAGTTGTGGATTATATTTAACACTATAAAGCTGTAGTTAGCTGTTGTTAGCTGTGGATTATATTTAACACTATAAAGCTGTAGTTAGCTGTTGTTAGCTGAGGATTATATTTAACACTATAAAGCTGTAGTTAGCTGTTGTTAGTTGTGGATTATATTTAACACTATAAAGCTGTAGTTAGCTGTTGTTAGCTGTGGATTATATTTAACACTATAAAGCTGTAGTTAGCTGTTGTTAGCTGTGGATTATATTTAACACTATAAAGCTGTAGTTAGCTGTTGTTAGCTGTGGATTATATTTAACACTATAAAGCTGTAGTTAGCTGTTGTTAGTTGTGGATTATATTTAACACTATAAAGCTGTAGTTAGCTGTTGTTAGTTGTGGATTATATTTAACACTATAAAGCTGTAGTTAGCTGTTGTTAGTTGTGGATTATATTTAACACTATAAAGCTGTAGTTAGCTGTTGTTAGTTGTGGATTATATTTAACACTATAAAGCTGTAGTTAGCTGTTGTTAGCTGTGGATTATATTTAACACTATAAAGCTGTAGTTAGCTGTTGTTAGCTGAGGATTATATTTAACACTATAAAGCTGTAGTTAGCTGTTGTTAGCTGTGGATTATATTTAACACTATAAAGCTGTAGTTAGCTGTTGTTAGCTGAGGATTATATTTAACACTATAAAGCTGTAGTTAGCTGTTGTTAGTTGTGGATTATATTTAACACTATAAAGCTGTAGTTAGCTGTTGTTAGCTGTGGATTATATTTAACACTATAAAGCTGTAGTTAGCTGTTGTTAGTTGTGGATTATATTTAACACTATAAAGCTGTAGTTAGCTGTTGTTAGCTGAGGATTATATTTAACACTATAAAGCTGTAGTTAGCTGTTGTTAGCTGTGGATTATATTTAACACTATAAAGCTGTAGTTAGCTGTTGTTAGCTGTGGATTATATTTAACACTATAAAGCTGTAGTTAGCTGTTGTTAGTTGTGGATTATATTTAACACTATAAAGCTGTAGTTAGCTGTTGTTAGCTGTGGATTATATTTAACACTATAAAGCTGTAGTTAGCTGTTGTTAGTTGTGGATTATATTTAACACTATAAAGCTGTAGTTAGCTGTTGTTAGCTGTGGATTATATTTAACACTATAAAGCTGTAGTTAGCTGTTGTTAGTTGTGGATTATATTTAACACTATAAAGCTGTAGTTAGCTGTTGTTAGCTGAGGATTATATTTAACACTATAAAGCTGTAGTTGGCTGTTGTTAGTTGTGGATTATATTTAACACTATAAAGCTGTAGTTAGCTGTTGTTAGCTGTGGATTATATTTAACACTATAAAGCTGTAGTTAGCTGTTGTTAGCTGTGGATTATATTTAACACTATAAAGCTGTAGTTAGCTGTTGTTAGCTGTGGATTATATTTTTTTGGGAGAAATTTAACACTATAAAGCTGTAGTTGGCTGTTGTTAGTTGTGGATTATATTTAACACTATAAAGCTGTAGTTAGCTGTTGTTAGCTGTGGATTATATTTAACACTATAAAGCTGTAGTTAGCTGTTGTTAGCTGTGGATTATATTTAACACTATAAAGCTGTAGTTAGCTGTTGTTAGCTGTGGATTATATTTAACACTATAAAGCTGTAGTTAGCTGTTGTTAGCTGTGGATTATATTTAACACTATAAAGCTGTAGTTAGCTGTTGTTAGCTGTGGATTATATTTAACACTATAAAGCTGTAGTTAGCTGTTGTTAGCTGTGGATTATATTTAACACTATAAAGCTGTAGTTAGCTGTTGTTAGCTGAGGATTATATTTAACACTATAAAGCTGTAGTTAGCTGTTGTTAGTTGAGGATTATATTTAACACTATAAAGCTGTAGTTAGCTGTTGTTAGTTGTGGATTATATTTAACACTATAAAGCTGTAGTTAGCTGTTGTTAGCTGTGGATTATATTTAACACTATAAAGCTGTAGTTAGCTGTTGTTAGTTGTGGATTATATTTAACACTATAAAGCTGTAGTTAGCTGTTGTTAGTTGTGGATTATATTTAACACTATAAAGCTGTAGTTAGCTGTTGTTAGCTGTGGATTATATTTAACACTATAAAGCTGTAGTTAGCTGTTGTTAGTTGTGGATTATATTTAACACTATAAAGCTGTAGTTAGCTGTTGTTAGTTGTGGATTATATTTAACACTATAAAGCTGTAGTTAGCTGTTGTTAGTTGTGGATTATATTTAACACTATAAAGCTGTAGTTAGCTGTTGTTAGCTGTGGATTATATTTAACACTATAAAGCTGTAGTTAGCTGTTGTTAGCTGAGGATTATATTTAACACTATAAAGCTGTAGTTAGCTGTTGTTAGTTGTGGATTATATTTAACACTATAAAGCTGTAGTTAGCTGTTGTTAGCTGTGGATTATATTTAACACTATAAAGCTGTAGTTAGCTGTTGTTAGCTGTGGATTATATTTAACACTATAAAGCTGTAGTTAGCTGTTGTTAGCTGTGGATTATATTTAACACTATAAAGCTGTAGTTAGCTGTTGTTAGTTGTGGATTATATTTAACACTATAAAGCTGTAGTTAGCTGTTGTTAGTTGTGGATTATATTTAACACTATAAAGCTGTAGTTAGCTGTTGTTAGTTGTGGATTATATTTAACACTATAAAGCTGTAGTTAGCTGTTGTTAGTTGTGGATTATATTTAACACTATAAAGCTGTAGTTAGCTGTTGTTAGCTGTGGATTATATTTAACACTATAAAGCTGTAGTTAGCTGTTGTTAGCTGAGGATTATATTTAACACTATAAAGCTGTAGTTAGCTGTTGTTAGCTGTGGATTATATTTAACACTATAAAGCTGTAGTTAGCTGTTGTTAGCTGAGGATTATATTTAACACTATAAAGCTGTAGTTAGCTGTTGTTAGTTGTGGATTATATTTAACACTATAAAGCTGTAGTTAGCTGTTGTTAGCTGTGGATTATATTTAACACTATAAAGCTGTAGTTAGCTGTTGTTAGTTGTGGATTATATTTAACACTATAAAGCTGTAGTTAGCTGTTGTTAGCTGAGGATTATATTTAACACTATAAAGCTGTAGTTAGCTGTTGTTAGCTGTGGATTATATTTAACACTATAAAGCTGTAGTTAGCTGTTGTTAGCTGTGGATTATATTTAACACTATAAAGCTGTAGTTAGCTGTTGTTAGTTGTGGATTATATTTAACACTATAAAGCTGTAGTTAGCTGTTGTTAGCTGTGGATTATATTTAACACTATAAAGCTGTAGTTAGCTGTTGTTAGTTGTGGAGTTGTGGATTATATTTAACACTATAAAGCTGTAGTTAGCTGTTGTTAGCTGTGGATTATATTTAACACTATAAAGCTGTAGTTAGCTGTTGTTAGTTGTGGATTATATTTAACACTATAAAGCTGTAGTTAGCTGTTGTTAGCTGAGGATTATATTTAACACTATAAAGCTGTAGTTGGCTGTTGTTAGTTGTGGATTATATTTAACACTATAAAGCTGTAGTTAGCTGTTGTTAGCTGTGGATTATATTTAACACTATAAAGCTGTAGTTAGCTGTTGTTAGCTGTGGATTATATTTAACACTATAAAGCTGTAGTTAGCTGTTGTTAGCTGTGGATTATATTTTTGGGAGAAATTTAACACTATAAAGCTGTAGTTGGCTGTTGTTAGTTGTGGATTATATTTAACACTATAAAGCTGTAGTTAGCTGTTGTTAGCTGTGGATTATATTTAACACTATAAAGCTGTAGTTAGCTGTTGTTAGCTGTGGATTATATTTAACACTATAAAGCTGTAGTTAGCTGTTGTTAGTTGTGGATTATATTTAACACTATAAAGCTGTAGTTAGCTGTTGTTAGCTGTGGATTATATTTAACACTATAAAGCTGTAGTTAGCTGTTGTTAGCTGTGGATTATATTTAACACTATAAAGCTGTAGTTAGCTGTTGTTAGCTGTGGATTATATTTAACACTATAAAGCTGTAGTTAGCTGTTGTTAGCTGAGGATTATATTTAACACTATAAAGCTGTAGTTAGCTGTTGTTAGTTGAGGATTATATTTAACACTATAAAGCTGTAGTTAGCTGTTGTTAGCTGTGGATTATATTTAACACTATAAAGCTGTAGTTAGCTGTTGTTAGCTGTGGATTATATTTAACACTATAAAGCTGTAGTTAGCTGTTGTTAGCTGTGGATTATATTTAACACTATAAAGCTGTAGTTGGCTGTTGTTAGCTGTGGATTATATTTAACACTATAAAGCTGTAGTTAGCTGTTAGCTGTGGATTATATTTTTGGGAGAAATGTAACACTATAAAGCTGTGAAATTGATATCATAGTATTATTATATTTAGTTGTTGAATAAGGTTATAAAGTCAGCAAGAATAGTTTTAATTTACTTATGTTAAGTATTTAGGACATATTCTAAGCCAACAGGACAAAGAAAATAGATGAAGATAGAAAAATTGTGATTTTATAAGCGTTAAAATTAATTATGAAATGAAACATGTTGCAGTTCTTAGGGATGGTAAATTACTGTAGATAATGGCTCCCACACTATGCAACATATATTCAATTATTGATGAGACTGATTTAAGATTAACAGGGCTTGAGTTGGGTGGGTAGTCTATGTTCTTTTTTCTATGTTGTAGTTTTGTGTTTGGCCTGGTATGGGTCTCAATCACTAACAGCATGAACATAGGTTTTGCTTTTTACTCTTAGTGATGAATATTGACTTGGTTACTGCACATTTTGAGAGTCAAGAATGTTATATTTCCCTGAATGAGGACATGTATTTCTGCCTGTCAGGCTACATAAGACATGAACTACAGCACGACTCCCCTTTACAGTAGGCATAATACATCTCCCATTCCCTCCTTGGGAGCATGATGAATGACTATCTAAGAACAAATAGTTCATATTCAATTCATAACTATTTCATGACACTGTAAAGTAAAGGGTCACTGAAAACTCAATTTGACCACTTGTTTTTGTTGCATCCACCCGGTATTGTGAAATGTAAAGTAAACCATGGCTGCTTATTTTCATGGACATTGTATTGATGCTGGAAAAATATTGCTTTAATGGTTTGTGTCTTCTTCATTTAAAAATCTATTAAACACTTTATTAATCATTTACACTCTGTTAGACTTGTATAATTTCTGTCTGTCCAAACCCAACCCATAGTAAATATCAGCTTTACAAAAAACAACACACAGAAGCTGAGATGGTGTCGGTTTTATTCAATTCCACTGAGGCTGACTGGAGTTTGTACTGTATGTGTAGTGGTGTGTGGGTAAAATCACTAGGAAAGCACCCCCCCACAAAAAAAAAAAAGGCAGATTTAAACCTGTGTTGTGATAATTGTGATGTTTGCTCTATAACATATATACATGAACCTTGAGACTGTGATATATAATCATGGACGGAGACACATTTAGAAAGATCCTGTCGTACTGCATTTTATTATTGAATACAAAGAAAAACAAGACACGTGTATAAATGCATTGCTTCAAAACTACTCTTAGTAGCCTCAGTAAGAAGACACTTATCCACAGCAAAATATTACAACCCCCTTTTTTTAAAGAAACATAGCATTTGAAATAAATACGTTTGGATGATAACATCTTGCTGATTGCATTGGGGGCAATGCACTTTCACACTATTTACAGTTTAAATCTGACTAAATAATCATCACCGTCTCACAGACCCTCAGTGCTCACAGAAACTGTTGCCCTTTACATTCAAACCTCATCCCTTCATCGTCACATTCTATTTTTAAATGTGCTTTTGTCAAGGAACCAAAAGTGAAAACTACACATTTTTCCCATTACCAGAATGTACAGTGTACTGTATACTGTATAAAGACAGGACAATGTACCAGATATAACTTGGTGTCAAACAGAATATGAATGTGACCAACATGTCCCTCTTGAAGGTGACATAAAGTAGACTATACAGGTTACATAAAGTAGACTATACAGGTTACATAGAGTAGACTATACAGGTTACATAAAGTAGACTGTACAGGTTACATAAAGTAGACTATACAGGTTACATAGAGTAGACTATACAGGTTACATAAAGTAGACTATACAGGTTACATAAAGTAGACTATACAGGTTACATAGAGTAGACTGTACAGGTTACATAAAGTAGACTATACAGGTTACATAGATTAGATTATACAGGTTACATAAAGTAGACTATACAGGTTACATAAAGTAGACTATACAGGTTACATAGAGTAGACTATACAGGTTACATAGAGTAGACTGTACAGGTTACATAAAGTAGACTATACAGGTTACATAGAGTAGACTATACAGGCTACATAAAGTAGACTGTACAGGTTACATAAAGTAGACTATACAGGTTACATAGAGTAGACTATACAGGTTACATAAAGTAGACTATACAGGTTACATAAAGTAGACTATACAGGTTACATAGAGTAGACTATACAGGTTACATAAAGTAGACTGTACAGGTTACATAAAGTAGACTATACAGGTTACATAGAGTAGACTATACAGGTTACATAAAGTAGACTATACAGGTTACATAAAGTAGACTATACAGGTTACATAGAGTAGACTATACAGGCTACATAAAGTAGACTGTACAGGTTACATAAAGTAGACTATACAGGTTACATAAAGTAGACTATACAGGTTACATAAAGTAGACTATACAGGTTACATAGAGTAGACTGTACAGGTTACATAAAGTAGACTATACAGGTTACATAAAGTAGACTATACAGGTTACATAAAGTAGACTATACAGGTTACATAAAGTAGACTATACAGGTTACATAAAGTAGACTATACAGGTTACATAAAGTAGACTATACAGGTTACATAAAGTAGACTATACAGGTTACATAAAGTAGACTATACAGGTTACATAGAGTAGACTATACAGGTTACATAAAGTAGACTATACAGGTTACATAGAGTAGACTGTACAGGTTACATAAAGTAGACTATACAGGTTACATAGAGTAGACTATACAGGTTACATAAAGTAGACTATACAGGTTACATAGAGTAGACTATACAGGTTACATAAAGTAGACTATACAGGTTACATAGAGTAGACTATACAGGTTACATAAAGTAGACTATACAGGTTACATAGAGTAGACTGTACAGGTTACATAAAGTAGACTAGACAGGTTACATAAAGTAGACTATACAGGTTACATAAAGTAGACTATACAGGTTACATAGAGTAGACTGTACAGGTTACATAAAGTAGACTATACAGGTTACATAAAGTAGACTATACAGGTTACATAAAGTAGACTATAGAGGTCACATAAAGTAGACTATAGAGGTCACATAAAGTAGACTATACAGGCTACATAAAGTAGACTATACAGGTTACATAGAGTAGACTATACAGGTTACATAGAGTAGACTATACAGGCTACATAAAGTAGACTATACAGGTTACATAAAGTAGACTATACAGGTTACATAGAGTAGACTATACAGGTTACATAAAGTAGACTATACAGGTTACATAGAGTAGACTAGACAGGTTACATAAAGTAGACTATACAGGCTACATAAAGTAGACTATACAGGTTACATAGAGTAGACTATACAGGTTACATAAAGTAGACTATACAGGTTACATAAAGTAGACTATACAGGTTACATAAAGTAGACTGTACAGGTTACATAAAGTAGACTATACAGGCTACATAGAGTAGACTAGACAGGTCACATAAAGTAGACTATACAGGTTAAATAAAGTAGACTATAGAGGTCACATGAAGTAGACTATAGAGGTCACATAAAGTAGACTATACAGGCTACATAAAGTAGACTATACAGGTTACATAAAGTAGACTATACAGGTTACATAAAGTAGACTATAGAGGTCACATAAAGTAGACTATAGAGGTCACATAAAGTAGACTATACAGGCTACATAAAGTAGACTATACAGGTTACATAGAGTAGACTATACAGGTTACATAAAGTAGACTATACAGGCTACATAAAGTAGACTATACAGGTTACATAGAGTAGACTGTACAGGTTACATAAAATAGACTATACAGGTTACATAAAGTAGACTATACAGGTTACATAGAGTAGACTATAGAGGTCACATAAAGTAGACTATACAGGTTAAATAAAGTAGACTATAGAGGTCACATAAAGTAGACTATACAGGTTACATAAAGTAGACTATACAGGCTACATAAAGTAGACTATACAGGTTACATAGAGTAGACTGTACAGGCTACATAAAGTAGACTATACAGGTTACATAGAGTAGACTATACAGGTTACATAAAGTAGACTATGCAGGCTACATAAAGTAGACTATACAGGTTACATAGAGTAGACTATACAGGTTACATAAAGTAGACTATAGAGGTCACATAAAGTAGACTGTACAGGTTACATAAAATAGACTATACAGGCTACATAGATTAGATTATACAGGTTACATAAAGTAGACTATACAGGTTACATAAAGTAGACTATAGAGGTCACATAAAGTAGACTGTACAGGTTACATAGATTAGATTATACAGGTTACATAAAGTAGACTGTACAGGTTACATAAAGTAGACTATACAGGTTACATAAAGTAGACTATACAGGTTACATAAAGTAGACTATACAGGTTACATAAAGTAGACTATACAGGTTACATAAAGTAGACTATACAGGTTACATAAAGTAGACTATACAGGTTACATAGAGTAGACTATAGAGGTCACATAAAGTAGACTATACAGGCTACATAAAGTAGACTATACAGGTTACATAGAGTAGACTGTACAGGTTACATAAAGTAGACTATACAGGTTACATAGAGTAGACTATACAGGTTACATAGAGTAGACTATACAGGTTACATAAAGTAGACTATACAGGTTACATAGATTAGATTATACAGGTTACATAAAGTAGACTATACAGGTCACATAAAGTAGACTATAGAGGTCACATAAAGTAGACTATACAGGCTACATAAAGTAGACTATACAGGTTACATAGATTAGATTATACAGGTTACATAAAGTAGACTATACAGGTTACATAAAGTAGACTATACAGGTTACATAAAGTAGACTATAGAGGTCACATAAAGTAGACTATACAGGTTACATAAAGTAGACTATACAGGTTACATAAAGTAGACTATACAGGTTACATAGATTAGATTATACAGGTTACATAAAGTAGACTATACAGGTTACATAAAGTAGACTATACAGGTTACATAAAGTAGACTATACAGGTTACATAGAGTAGACTATACAGGTTACATAGAGTAGACTATACAGGCTACATAAAGTAGACTGTACAGGTTACATAAAGTAGACTATACAGGTTACATAGAGTAGACTATACAGGTTACATAAAGTAGACTGTACAGGTTACATAAAGTAGACTATACAGGTTACATAAAGTAGACTATACAGGTTACATAAAGTAGACTATAGAGGTCACATAAAGTAGACTATACAGGTTACATAAAGTAGACTATACAGGTTACATAAAGTAGACTATACAGGTTACATAGATTAGATTATACAGGTTACATAAAGTAGACTATAGAGGTCACATAAAGTAGACTATACAGGTTACATAGAGTAGACTGTACAGGTTACATAAAGTAGACTATACAGGTTACATAGAGTAGACTATACAGGCTACATAAAGTAGACTGTACAGGTTACATAAAGTAGACTATACAGGTTACATAGAGTAGACTATACAGGTTACATAAAGTAGACTGTACAGGTTACATAAAGTAGACTATACAGGTTACATAGAGTAGACTATACAGGTTACATAAAGTAGACTGTACAGGTTACATAAAGTAGACTATACAGGTTACATAGAGTAGACTATACAGGTTACATAAAGTAGACTATACAGGTTACATAAAGTAGACTATACAGGTTACATAGAGTAGACTATACAGGCTACATAAAGTAGACTGTACAGGGTTACACATAAAGTAGACTATACAGGTTACATAAAGTAGACTATACAGGTTACATAAAGTAGACTATACAGGTTACATAAAGTAGACTGTACAGGTTACATAAAGTAGACTATACAGGTTACATAAAGTAGACTATACAGGTTACATAAAGTAGACTATACAGGTTACATAAAGTAGACTATACAGGTTACATAAAGTAGACTATACAGGTTACATAAAGTAGACTATACAGGTTACATAAAGTAGACTATACAGGTTACATAAAGTAGACTATACAGGTTACATAAAGTAGACTATACAGGTTACATAAAGTAGACTATACAGGTTACATAGAGTAGACTGTACAGGTTACATAAAGTAGACTATACAGGTTACATAGAGTAGACTATACAGGTTACATAAAGTAGACTATACAGGTTATACAGGTTACATAAAGTAGACTATACAGGTTACATAGAGTAGACTATACAGGTTACATAAAGTAGACTATACAGGTTACATAGAGTAGACTGTACAGGTTACATAAAGTAGACTAGACAGGTTACATAAAGTAGACTATACAGGTTACATAAAGTAGACTATACAGGTTACATAGAGTAGACTGTACAGGTTACATAAAGTAGACTATACAGGTTACATAAAGTAGACTATACAGGTTACATAAAGTAGACTATACAGGTAGACATAAAGTAGACTATACAGGTTACATAAAGTAGACTATACAGGTTACATAAAGTAGACTATACAGGTTACATAAAGTAGACTATACAGGTTACATAAAGTAGACTATACAGGCTACATAAAGTAGACTATACAGGTTACATAAAGTAGACTATACAGGTTACATAAAGTAGACTATACAGGTTACATAAAGTAGACTATACAGGTTACATAAAGTAGACTATACAGGTTACATAAAGTAGACTATACAGGTTACATAAAGTAGACTATACAGGTTACATAAAGTAGACTATACAGGTTACATAAAGTAGACTATACAGGTTACATAAAGTAGACTATACAGGTTACATAAAGTAGACTATAGAGGTTACATAAAGTAGACTATACAGGTTACATAAAGTAGACTATACAGGTTACATAAAGTAGACTATACAGGTTACATAAAGTAGACTATAGAGGTCACATAAAGTAGACTATACAGGTTACATAAAGTAGACTATACAGGCTACATAAAGTAGACTATACAGGTTACATAAAGTAGACTATACAGGTTACATAAAGTAGACTATAGAGGTCACATAAAGTAGACTATACAGGTTACATAAAGTAGACTATACAGGCTACATAAAGTAGACTATAGAGGTCACATAAAGTAGACTATACAGGCTACATAAAGTAGACTATACAGGTTACATAAAGTAGACTATAGAGGTCACATAAAGTAGACTATACAGGCTACATAAAGTATACTATACAGGTTACATAAAGTAGACTATACAGGTCACATAAAGTAGACTATACAGGTTACATAAAGTAGACTATACAGGTTACATAAAGTAGACTATACAGGTTACATAAAGTAGACTATACAGGTTACATAAAGTAGACTATACAGGTTACATAAAGTAGACTATACAGGTTACATAAAGTAGACTATACAGGTTACATAAAGTAGACTATACAGGTTACATAGAGTAGACTATACAGGTTACATAAAGTAGACTATACAGGTTACATAAAGTAGACTATACAGGTTACATAGAGTAGACTATACAGGTTACATAAAGTAGACTATACAGGTTACATAGAGTAGACTATACAGGTTACATAAAGTAGACTATACAGGTTACATAAAGTAGACTATACAGGTTACATAAAGTAGACTATACAGGTTACATAAAGTAGACTATACAGGTTACATAAAGTAGACTATACAGGTTACATAGAGTAGACTATACAGGTTACATAAAGTAGACTATACAGGTTACATAAAGTAGACTATACAGGTTACATAAAGTAGACTATACAGGTTACATAAAGTAGACTATAGAGGTCACATAAAGTAGACTATACAGGTTACATAAAGTAGACTATAGAGGTCACATAAAGTAGACTATACAGGTCACATAAAGTAGACTATACAGGTTACATAAAGTAGACTATACAGGTTACATAAAGTAGACTATACAGGTTACATAAAGTAGACTATACAGGTTACATAGAGTAGACTATACAGGTTACATAGAGTAGACTATACAGGTTACATAAAGTAGACTATACAGGTTACATAGTAGACTATAGACATATACAGGTTACATAAAGTAGACTATACAGGTTACATAAAGTAGACTATACAGGTTACATAAAGTAGACTATACAGGTTACATAAAGTAGACTATACAGGTTACATAAAGTAGACTATACAGGTTACATAAAGTAGACTATACAGGTTACATAAAGTAGACTATACAGGTTACATAAAGTAGACTATACAGGTTACATAAAGTAGACTATACAGGTTACATAAAGTAGACTATACAGGTTACATAAAGTAGACTATACAGGTTACATAAAGTAGACTATACAGGTTACATAAAGTAGACTATACAGGTTACATAAAGTAGACTATACAGGTTACATAAAGTAGGACTAGACTATACAGGTTACATAAAGTAGACTATACAGGTTACATAAAGTAGACTATACAGGTTACATAAAGTAGACTATACAGGTTACATAGAGTAGACTATACAGGTTACATAAAGTAGACTATACAGGTTACATAAAGTAGACTATACAGGTTACATAAAGTAGACTATACAGGTTACATAAAGTAGACTATACAGGTTACATAAAGTAGACTATACAGGTTACATAAAGTAGACTATACAGGTAGACTATACAGGTTACATAAAGTAGACTATACAGGTTACATAGAGTAGACTATACAGGTTACATAGAGTAGACTATACAGGTTACATAAAGTAGACTATACAGGTTACATAAAGTAGACTATACAGGTTACATAAAGTAGACTATACAGGTTACATAAAGTAGACTATACAGGTTACATAAAGTAGACTATACAGGTTACATAAAGTAGACTATACAGGTTACATAAAGTAGACTATACAGGTTACATAAAGTAGACTATACAGGTTACATAAAGTAGACTATACAGGTTACATAAAGTAGACTATACAGGTTACATAAAGTAGACTATACAGGTTACATAAAGTAGACTATACAGGTTACATAGAGTAGACTATACAGGTTACATAAAGTAGACTATACAGGTTACATAAAGTAGACTATACAGGTTACATAAAGTAGACTGTACAGGTTACATAAAGTAGACTATACAGGTTACATAAAGTAGACTATACAGGTTACATAAAGTAGACTATACAGGCTACATAAAGTAGACTGTACAGGTTACATAAAGTAGACTGTACAGGTTACATAAAGTAGACGATACAGGTTACATAAAGTAGACTATAGAGGTCACATAAAGTAGACTATACAGGTTACATAAAGTAGACTATACAGGTTACATAAAGTAGACTATACAGGTTACATAAAGTAGACTATACAGGTTACATAAAGACTATACAGGACTAAATACAGGTTACATAAAGTAGACTATACAGGTTACATAAAGTAGACTATACAGGTTACATAAAGTAGACTATACAGGTTACATAAAGTAGACTATACAGGTTACATAAAGTAGACTATACAGGTTACATAAAGTAGACTATACAGGTTACATAAAGTAGACTATACAGGTTACATAAGTAGACTATACAGACTATACAGGTTACATAAAGTAGACTATACAGGTTACATAAAGTAGACTATACAGGTTACATAAAGTAGACTATACATACAGGTTACATAAAGTAGACTATACAGGTTACATAAAGTAGACTATACAGGTTACATAAAGTAGACTATACAGGTTACATAAAGTAGACTATACAGGTTACATAGAGTAGACTATACAGGTTACATAGAGTAGACTATACAGGTTACATAGAGTAGACTATACAGGTTACATAAAGTAGACTATACAGGTTACATAAAGTAGACTGTACAGGTTACATAGAGTAGACTGTACAGGTTACATAAAGTAGACTATACAGGTTACATAGATTAGATTATACAGGTTACATAAAGTAGACTATACAGGTTACATAAAGTAGACTATACAGGTTACATAGAGTAGACGGTACAGGTTACATAGAGTAGACTATACAGGTTACATAAAGTAGACTATACAGGTTACATAAAGTAGACGATACAGGTTACATAGAGTAGACTATACAGGTTATTTACCAGGATTTGGAGTGTAGATGAGTAGATCTGTCAGGTGTGTTAGACAGTAGAGGGGTGTCACTACATTCCTCAGTGTTTGTTTATACTGTAAGCTTATGGTGTCTGTCAGGAACGCCACACCAGACACACCCTTACGTATTCTCTTGGCAGTTAGTCACGTTGTAAAATCTGTGTCCTTGGTAACTCAAAGCAGAATGAGAAAAAAACAACACAGTTATTGGCGGCTTGAAAAAATGTATGTGTTGCGTAAGTTGTTTTCTATGTCAGCTGAATGCACCTTTAAGTTCATTGAACCATGGTTATGTGAGTGTGAATTTACGTTGTACGTAAATTCCCCATATTAATTCCCCTCCCCATATTTAAGTCATTTAATGGACAACAACACTTAGGCTTCTACTTACAACACTTAGGTTCCAGCTTATACATACTATATACATACACAGTATATTTGACAATCTTGTTCTATTTGACATATATTTATCAACTGTGCTGTGATGTTTCACAAAAGTTCGAACCAAAAGTCATACACCCAATGTTTATTTAGGTATATGTGGGTCTTTTAACAACATCGGTCATGCATCTTGTTGACATTCATCCAAGGACATCTCAACTTCATTACAAATCCTCAACAACAACAAAAATCCCGTGACTTGTACTTAGAGAGACCATTCCTTTAAACGCATCCTGATACAAACAGGAAACAAGTTGTGGACGAACCAGAAACATTTTACGAAGTGCATCACCTTCCTCACTTTCCCCTCCTCTCATCTCTCCCATCCTTGTTATTGTCTCACAAATCCCTCCTGTCTCTCTTATCACCCCTCTTGTGTCTCTATGACCCCACTTGTCTCTCTATCACCCCTTCTGGCTCCCCTATCTCCCCTGCTCTCCCTTATATCACCCCTCATGTACATCCTATCTCCTCTCCTGTCCCTCCTATCACCCTTCCTCTCCCTCCTATCACCAATACTGTCTCTCCTATCACCCCTCCTGTCCCTTCTATCACCCTTCCTGTCCCTCCTATCAATCGTCCTATCACCCCTCCTGTCCCTCCTATCACCCTTCCTGTCCCTCCTATCACTCCTCCTGTCCCCCCTCCTGTCACTCATCATCCCACCTGTCCCTGCCATGGTTACACCTTCCTGATTTGGTTGTTTCATTTGTCAGTAATTATTTATTAAGTCACACATTGTAGTATTTAATTTGTAATAGACAGTCTACCTCTTCTCTACTTTAAGGCCAAATTTCTCTGACAGAGAGCAGTGAATATTTGCCCGTAGTCTGCCTCCTGTCCCTCCTTTCACCATGGGAGCACCTTCCTGAAAACAATACAACTATGCTTTGCTCATTAAACCTGTTCTGCCTGTTCATGTCCTAAAAGATTGGAATGTTCCAATGTGCCAAACAGGTGAAAAGGTCACACATGCATCATCCAGGGTTGACATGACCACATTTCTGGTTGGTCCATAACTTG